>NC_065511.1:1100260-1108502 GCF_006386435.1 Epinephelus moara
CAAGCTGATCAAGAAGGCCAGCTCTGTCGTGGGATGCTCTCTGGACTCTGTGCAGGTGGTGGGAGAAAGGAGGATGACAGCCAAGCTGTCATCTCTGAGGACTAATGACTCCCATCCCATGCAGGAGGAGATAAAAGCTCTGGAGAGCTCCTTCAGCAATAGACTGATTGACCCAAAGTGTGTGAAGGAACGCTATCGCAGGTCCTTCCTGCCTGCTGCTGTCAAGCTACATAACCAGCACTGCTCACAGTAAAGTGCACCATGAACACTTTATGGACACTGTGGACACTTTATAGACACCACAGCTGTTTGCTGCACATGCAATCACTTGCACTACATGTGCTCTCTTTGATCCACTGCTCATTTTTATTCACTGCTCATCATCATCATCAGTTTCTTGTATTTTTGTACTTTATTTTGCATGCCTAGTTTTTAAGTTTTTTAAGTTTAAATTTTGACATTTTTAATCTGACTCTTTCTCCTTGACTGCTGTAACACTGGAATTTCTCAATTGTGGGATCAATAAAGGTGTATCTTATCTTATTGTGGCAAGGAGTGGAGTTTTATAAATGTAAATAAGGGGGGAAAATAGAAATAACTAAGGAGGGAAGGAAACTAACTTAGGGACCGACAACGCCACCTGGGGACTCGCACCCCAGGATATGAAAACCAAATTCGGTAAGGGCACAGGGTCGAGACTGATGAGGCAGAGACAGTAGATAAATAAAACAAGTATTTTTATTTAAAATGCTGTAAAGGAAACCTAAAAAAAGGGAAACTGGAACTGCTGAAATAAAAAATTGCAAATCAAGTAAGTACAAGAAAATATATTTTATTAACAGAAACAATCTAAAAGAAGCCAACTATAGCAATACCAAAACTCTAATGAAAGTATAATAAACTAAAATCAGTGGGCTGAGGCCTCAGTGGGGGCAGACTACTGGAAAAGTACCCCGTCTCACTAGTCTGGGGGGCAACACTACAAACACTACAACAAAACATGCACTAAAAGAGCCCCAGTGCCTACTTGCATGCAACAGGAGTGAGGTTCTCACCACAGTGCCTAGCCTCCCACCTGAGGACACCCAGTCCGCACTGAAATCAAGAAACAAAAAGACACTTCCTGAAACAAAGAGAATCAAAAGGTAACAAAACCAACAACAAAAACAACACCAACAACAACACCAACAACCCAATTGATAATTAAACAATATCTCAAAACATACACTCAAAGAAAGATGTCAAATACAGATGTATTTAAAGTAAGCAAACCTAATAAATCTGGGCCAAAAGAACAAATCAAAACGATACAAAATGAGCAAAGTAAGTAAATAAGGCCAAAACAGATGAAGCTGGTCCAAAAGGAAAAGAAATAGGGAAAAGAAAAGGCAAACTTAACAAAAACAAAAGCAAAACAGAACAGCAGCAGGTGAGCCTAAAACACAAAAAGGCACATGTTAGTGGGGGGAACAACTTTAAATCAACCAGAAAAGACAAAATGGGGGCCCTACTCACCTCCTTCAGCAGGCAACCACCACCAGGGACCAGCAACAGGCTGAACTGAGCCAGCTGAGGCCTTTATACTGCTCCCTCCTCCTCTGTCACTCAACTGGACTCCTGCCTGGAGGAGATAAAGGCTTGGATGAGTGAAAACTTCTTACAGCTGAACAGCTCCAAAACGGAAGCCATTCATATCGGCACCCCTCACCAGCTCCGTTCTTCCCACATTTCCTCCGTCTCTTTTCTCGGCCACAACATTTCCCTCTCTCCTTCCGTGACTAATATGGGAGTCAGGTTTGACCCCCATCTTAGCTTTGACGATCATATCAACCATATCTGCAAGACTTCCTTCTTTCACCTCCGTAATATCGCCAAACTCCGGCCATCTCTCTCTCGTCCTGCAGCAGAGAGGCTCGTCCATGCCTTTGTCTCCTCCAGGCTGGACTACTGTAACGCGCTCTTCATCGGGATCCCGGGCAAGAGCCTACAAAGGCTCCAATATGTCCAAAACAGCGCTGCTCGGGTCCTGATGAGAGTGCGTAAACATGAGCACATCACCCCCATCCTTCACACTCTGCACTGGCTCCCCGTTCACCTCCGCATTGAATTCAAAATCCTCCTTCACACCCATCACTGTCTGCACGGTGCAGCCCCCACCTACCTCACCGAACTCCTCAACCCACATACCTCAGCCAGAACCCGGTCAGGCCAACTGCACCGTCTGCGCCCGCCCAGGACTCGGCTCAAGACCATGGGCGACAGGGCCTTCGAGGCTGCTGCTCCCCGTCTGTGGAACGCCCTCCCCAACCACCTCAGGGCTCCACAGTCGGTCGATGCTTTTAAAAAAGGACTCAAAACCTTCCTTTTTCAGAAAGCCTATCCTGACTAATTTTATCTGATTTTATCTGCTGACTGTTTTTATTGTTTTGCTCTGTTGCTCGATTTTACTGTTATTGTTGCTTTTATTGTTATTGTTGCCTTTGTACTGTGCACTTTGAGATTTGTATTCAAATGTAAAGTGCGTTATAAATAAAATCTATTATTATTATTACCTGGGCAGGGGGAGGAGCTAAGGGAGGAGTTTTGCTGGACTACCTGGGTTGCGTTCACAGCACTTCACTGTGGTTCACTACAATCTACCCCCAGGTTTTCAATCGCCGGCCCGACGATTGGCACTCACTGCCAAGGCCTAAACACCGCAGAGCCACTAAGCACAGGCCTCAGAGAGTTCGTAGCCCCGGTAGCGCTACTCCCAGCAGCCTGTGGAAGGTGGTAAAGGTTTGGATGTCTGCCTGCATTTGGACGGGTGGTTCTCCTCAGGGAGGCCTCACTGGTTGTAGAGGCCAAAGAACAGTTCATAGTTAGTAACAGTTAACATGATTAAAAATGTGTTATAATTTCATGATATAGAATTTCATATAATATGTGTTAAAAAGATACATTATATCATTTAGGATTTCATAGAGTAGTTAAAAATGTTAAAAGTATACTAGAATTCATGTGTTTATGTATGTGATTTGGAATATATCCATAAAAAGTGTGTACTTCCCCTTTAAGACTTACCTTACACTTGCCGTAGATATTCTGTTGTGGGAAGTAGATTCAGTGTGAGCTTGAGAGCGGTGGAAGCGAACGGCTTTCTTACCTTTCACCTTCAGTGGTTAGCAATATTAGTTACAACAAGTGTTTTTAGCCAGCTCATTTTTCATGTCAGTGGATGTACACTTTGAGACTGAGTAATAAAACGGCGATCTTTATTTTTATTTTATTACGTTTCTGGAGTGAACTTTTGTGATCTGTGTTGCTTGGCTAACAACGAACACTGCTTTTGTGGATGTAACTCCTTGCTAACAATTGACTGTGGACAGAGTAAGCCATAAGCAAGTATCTCAAGTTCTCATTTAAACCTCTACATTAGTAAGAAAACCTGCTTGACGTTGGACAAGAAGCCTTTGGAGAGGTTTGTGGAAAGTGGAGCATATATTCAAGATTCAATAAGGGACCCGTATAATTACTGGAACGACCGACCGCAAGGCAATCATGACGGAGACAGGAAAAGAAGAGACGGTAGGACTAACTGATGAAAAGAGAGTTGTTAAACCAACACTTAAAGGATTAACATAATCTGCAAGTGAAAATGGCGTCAAGAACAGCCATACTGGGCCGACTTACTGAGAAAAGGAACGAATTGCAGGTTTTAATGGATGATGATGCAAATGTGGAAAATATAGAAAAGGAACAGTTGGCCAAATATGAAACACTGTTAAAGGAATTCAGTGAAATAAATGTGCATGTTAAAGACCTGTTCTGCCAGATAGGATGTGAAGAGAATATGTACACAGATCAAAGGGATTGGTTTGAGCCAAGAAATAGTGAGTACACAGACTTTGTACAAGAAGTGAATACATGGATATGGGCGGCTAAGCTACACCAAGAAGAAGCTAAAACGGTTAGTGATGAGGTACAACCTGAAGATAGTGTGTCAGTCACATCTAAGAAATCTAGAAAGCCTAAGTCTGTCTCTGCTGCTTCTACAACATCATCAGCTCGTGCTGAACGCTTAAAGGTGGAATTGCAAAGAGCCGCTCTGTTAGCCAAGTCAGCTACATTGAGAAGAAAACAGGCTTTAGAAGAACACGAACTACAGCTCAAGGCTGAAAAAGAAGAGTTAGAGCTACAAGCAGGGCTTGCTGCTACTGATGCGCAGTTGGCTGTATTAAGAAAATATGGAGGCTCAGAGGTGTCAGGCAGAAGCAAAGTATTAACGTCTACTCCAGTGAAGCATGATGTCAGCCACTCTATGAGAAGAGATGCAGGTGACAATGTGATACAAGCTCCTGTCAGCTCAGTGGACAATTCTGTGAATACAGATAATTTGGTTACCGTCATGCAGCGCCAAAACGACATCACCGAAAGCTTAATAAAGCAACAAAGGCTCTCTACATTGCCACCACAGAACATTCCCGTTTTCAAGGGAGATCCAGTAGAATATCGTCTCTTCATGAGAGCGTTTGAACATGGCGTAGAGAGTAAGACTGAAAATAACAAAGATCGTCTTTATTATTTGGAGCAGCACACAAATGGACAGCCTAACGATTTAGTGCACAGCTGCTTTCACATGGACCCAGATCAGGGTTATCCTGAAGCCAAGAGACTTTTGAAAGAACGGTTTGGTGACAAATATAAGATATCCATGGCTTATCTGGACAAGGCTTTAAACTGGCCGATCATTAGAACAGATGACGCCAAGGCACTCGAATCATACGCCCTCTTTCTCACAAGCTGCAGTAATGCAATGTCAGACCTAGAGTACTTAGACGAGATGGAAAATGCTGCTAACATGCGCATGATCATTGCAAAGCTCCCCTACAGGCTGAGAGAGAGATTCAGGAGTGTCGCCATAGACATTCAGAAAAGACAAGACCGCCAGACGAAGTTCAAAGACGTAGTGATGTTCGTCAACACACAGGCTGAAATGGCATCACACCCTGTGTTCGGTGAAATCCCTGGGCGAACAAAACGCCAGATAGACAAGGCAGAAAAGTCAAATGGAAAGAAAAAAGTCACAACACTGGCCACCGAAGTAAAAGCACAGAAAGCCGAAAAAGGTGCCGGAAACAAGAAAGCTCAGGAGAAGGAATAAATGTTGACAAGGCCTTCAACAAACCCTGTATCTTCTGTCAGGGAGACCATACCATGGAACAGTGCAAGAAACTTCAAAAAATGCTGCACAAGGAAAAGTTGGAGTTCCTCAAGAGCAAAGGCCTTTGCTTCAGTTGTCTCACAGCAGGACACATGAGTAAGGCCTGTGAAGAAAAGAAGAGGCTTCAAAGGAGGAGCCAAAGGAGGGGTCTCCAAAGGAAGAACAAACTGTGGTCAGCGGATTCGTGGATGCAGGAGACGCACGCTCCCAGACTGGGGCCGGGGGTACAGATAGTATCCTCGCCATCGTTCCGGTGAGAGTAAAGGCAAAGAAAGGCAACAAGGTGCTGACTTGTTATGCATTCCTGGATCCAGGGAGTAACGCTTCCTTCTGCACTAACAAGCTGGCTAACGACCTTCACCTGCAAGGAAAAAATGTGAGCATTCTTCTCACCACGATGGGGGAACAAAAGACAGTCTCCTGCAAAGCTGTACCAGACCTAGAAATGAGTAGCCTAGAAGGTGACGATTTCATCGAGCTCACAGAGGTTTTTGAACAAAAGGTTATCCCCGTGAGCAAAGAGAACATTCCGACTCAAGAAGACATGGATTCCATCAACGCAGATATCGGTCTTCTGATTGTAACTGACGTGGCAAAAGCCCTGGAACCAGAGGAGGTAATCTGCAGCGTCAAAGATGGGCCGTATGCAGTACACACAGCTTTGGGATGGACCGTAAACGGACCGCTGCGTGAGAACATCAGAAGCCGGACAAAGAACGGATACCCGCAGATCCAGACGAATCGAATCTCAGTGGCTCGACTGGAAGAATTATGGACTCAGCAATTCAAGTATGATTTTCCTGAGAATGCTCAAGGAGAGCAGTTGGAAATGTCCAAGGAAGACCAGCTGTTCATGGACAGTCTCTGAATCAGCCAAGCTGGTTGACGGCCACTACTATATTGGTTTGCCGTTGAAGAACAGAGATGTGAAAATGCCCAACAACAGAGCAGTGGCAGAACAACGAGCGCTCAACATGAAGAAGAAGCTTCAGAAAAACCAGACGTTCAAGGAGGACTATGTCAGCTTCATGAACAATGTAATCAGCAGGGGGTACGCTGTTAAAGTCCCAGATGAAGAGCTAAACCGGAGCGACGGAAAAGTGTGGTTTATCCCACATCACGGCGTCTACCACCCTAAGACGGTGCTGTCACGGTACTGTCACTTACCTAGTCCAGAAGAACAGCAGCAACCAAATACACTGCTCATTCATCTTGGGAAAGGCAAGAGTTGCCCCTCTCAAGCCCACAACCATCCCACGGTTGGAGCTGACGGCGGCTACCTTAGCTGTGAAGGTGGATGTCATGTTGAAAAAAGAACTACAGCTGCCTCTGTCAGATTCCAAGTTCTGGACGGACAGCACCGCCGTACTTAAGTACATAGCAAACGAGAACATCAGATTCAAGACATTTGTGGCAAACAGGGTCGCCACAATCCTCCAAGCATCAAGAGTGCAGCAATGGAGCTACATCAACACGCAGTTGAATCCAGCCGACTACGCTTCAAGGGGGCAAAAGGTGAGCGTCTTCATACAGAACGAAGTGTGGATCTCAGGGCCTGCCTTCCTCAGCAAGCCAGAACAGGAATGGCCAGACAAGCCGGGTCTTTCAGTGGAGCTTACAGCAGCAGATCCTGAGATCAAGAAAGGCATACTCGTTAATGCTACAACAGTAGAAGAAAGCACCGATGCAATGCAACAATGAACAGAATACTTCTCTTCGTGGATGCATCTCAAGAAGGCGGTGGCGTGGCTCACTCGAATCAAAGGAACCCTGGTAAACCTGTCAAAGAAGAGAAAGGAAATTAATGGATTATACAAGGATCAACAACAAGTGAACAAAGAAATGTCAAACTACAAGAAGAGTCTCAAACAGACTTACCTGACTGTAGATGATCTGCGACAAGCTGAGCTGGATATCATCCGCCACTGCCAGCAAAGGAGGTTCCATGAGGAAATGTCTGCTCTTCAGAGAAAAGAGCCTGTCAAGAAAGGGAGTCGAATCTACAGACTGAATCCGCAACTTCAAGAGAGAATCCTTCGCGTCGGAGGGAGGCTCAGTCGAGCATCTATGCCAGCCGAAGCCAAGCACCCAATGCTCCTGCATAAAGACCATCGTGTGGCTGATCTGATTCTCCAGGATGCACATGAGCGGCTGGGACACAGTGGACGCAGTCATGTATTGTCTCATGTACGTCAAAGATACTGGATTGTCGACACTCCCTCATTAATCAGAAAAATGCTGTCTCGCTGTACTACCTGTCGAAGACAACATGGTGCATCAGGCACACAAATGATAGCTGATTTACCAAGAAACAGAGTCGTGCCAGACGAACCACCCTTTACCAGAGCTGGAGTGGATCTGTTTGGGCCATTCAATGTAAAACATGGAAGATCATCTGTAAAAAGGTATGGTGTCATACTTACCTGCCTCGCAAGTCGTGTGGTCCATATCGAAATGGCAACGTCGCTGGAAACAGACTTCTTTATACACACTCGCGCTACGCTTTAACCCTATGGGCCCGAACGACGCATAGTGCGTCCAAATTCACACCCGTGCGACGGTGCGTCATAGCGAGAAACCACGCATATCACGTGAAACAGCGGAACTGTAGCTTTCCGAGAAGGCCAAGCACTTGTCGGTAGTCCAATGTTTTCACAGCGAAAAAAAATGATAAAGTTACACTAAAATGATGTATAACAGAGCTTTCATACAGCTTTGCACACACATTACTGTTGGATGGATTACTCGCGAACGCAGGCTCGCACAGACATGCCACGCATATCACATGAAAGCGCAGGAGCAGAGCTTTCACACGCTCTCACACATCATTGTGCTGTCATCCCATCACGCTATAAATACAGATTGGTTGTCTACAAAATAAAAACCTGACGAATTTCTTTACAATCCATTATACAGATCTTGTTATCAGTCACTTCATATAGTGAGGAATATCGTATCTTACCACATCTTAGGCTTGCATGTGTTTCTCCCTGTCTATCCACATTTGTAGTCCGGCTTTCAAGATGCAAATATCTCCAT
>NC_065511.1:1108670-1110131 GCF_006386435.1 Epinephelus moara
GGTGAGATACATGTAAAAATGTAAGAATTTAGTCACACGGATTTGTTTTTTTCATTGATATAAAAATCAATATAAAATACAGGCACATAGAAGGACATGGAATGATGGCAAATCTGGTTAGCCCATATTGTCCTGAAAAAAACAAGATATAGCATGTGTATGTAGCCTTTATAATGACTGTGATATGAGCTTAAAAGTACAGGCAGTAAAAATACCCCAAAAACGCCTAGGGCCCAAAGGGTTAAAGGAGTGGAATACTTCACAAATTGAGAACAGCCTGCCCCAACGTGACATCAAATCAATCAATCAATCAATTTTATTTATAAAGCCCAATATCACAAATCACAATTTGCCTCACAGGGCTCACAGGGCTTTACAGCATACGATGTGGATGTTCAATCCACCATCCGGCTCACACCATGGAGGCGTGTGGGAGAGAATCATCCGTTCCATCAGAAAAATCATGAGTGCTACACTGAAAGAACAAAGCTTGGATGAGGAAGGTCTTCAAACGTTCTTCTGTGAATGTGAGGCCATCCTGAACAGTAGGCCTATTACCACGCCGTCAAATGATATGAATGATCTGGAAGCTCTCACCCCACAGCACTTGCTGCTGCTCAAGACTCAACCCAACTTACCACCGGGACTCTTCCAGAGAGAGGACACCTACGCACGTAAAAGATGGAGGCAAGTCCAGTATATGAGCGATCTATTCTGGAATCGCTGGACCAAGGAGTATCTGCCTCAACTCCAAAAAAGACAGAAATGGAACCATCCATCACGGAACTTCCTCCCAGGAGATGTAGGCCCAATCCCAATTCCTATTTTAACCCTCAATCTTAATTCTCAACCTCAACCCTCAATCTCACTAGCCCTCAAAACCAAGTGTTAAGGGCTATCTTGTGACTTTAAAATGGGACACCCCTCAAAGGCAAATACGTCATAAAACTGTCAGGGGCAGCAATATGCCAAAACTCTGTCCAGTCTGTCAGTTCAAAGAAGAAGAAATATATGTCATCAGTAGCCGTCGATAAAAAGACGTGAGGAGTTTTTTTTTTCCAACACTTTATTTCAATTCTTGTACAAAACAAGCAGTGACAGACATGAACAGAACAAATATGCCAGGGTTAAGAGAAAAGAAAAAGAAATAAAATAAACAAATAAATAAATAAAAAAGTTCAACAGCTCAAACAATTAAATTGTTTACATATTTTCAGAGTCTTTATAGCTTTGGAGTTTGTGGAGTGCTGAATGGTTTCTAAGTATTGCTGCATTTCATTCATAAAAATTTTGATCAAGGGTTTTCTGTTACAAAATTTTCTCTTATGAATATGGAATTTCACTAAGATAATAGATAGATTAATGATATAGAATTGTTTTTGTTTTGAAATGCTGACATCATAAAATCCAAACAGCACATCTTTGTACAGTAGTGAAAATAGAACATAAATGTTGCAACGA
>NC_065511.1:1112120-1114308 GCF_006386435.1 Epinephelus moara
AAGCGACAGGACCCAGCGAAATACCGCTCCAGATGAGATTTCTCATCTCAAGCGATGAGCGAAAAATCGCTCTGTCGCTGTCGCTCGGAGCCCGAGCGATTTTTCTCCTGGGCGAATATACGCTCAATCGCCCGTTTGCATTGACTTTGTATGTAAACTCGTCGCTAGCGGAAAAAAAAATAGGTCCGGTGTGAACACACCTTTAGATATTCGTTAAGTTATTAGTTTAGTTTCATGCAGTATTGCAAGTATTATCACAACATCCAGCAGAACTGGTGATGCTGTTTATACAGTCACACAAGTGTTATCTGGTGATTTTCATCCACGTTAACATTTCACTCTTTGGGTTATAAGTTGATATTCAACCAAATAATCTGTACCACAACAACCGACGTAACTTATTCAGCGGAAAGTCACCACATAATACGATCACTAACGTTAACCTGCAGCTGTAACGTTACCAGCTGCAGTCAGACTCTACGGCTACAGGAGATGACACCGTCTGGTCATCTTACAAAAATGTCGAAGCAAACATTTCACGTATATTAAAACAACTTAACAACTACATTATCACTGAGAAAAGACTTTTGTAACTGAATGACAGCATACTTGGTTATCAGAGAACCGGTGTTACGTGCGGCAGGGCAGGCAAGCCGTCGCCCGCGACCAAAAATATGTGTGTTACGCTACAAAGAGGTCTATAGTCCATAAAATGACGTTAAACTAAGATAATGCAATGGTTATCATAATTTTAAAACAACTATTAACGAGGAAAATACTCACATTGATAACTCCGCTTCCTCACACTTGTCGCCGCCATCTTGCATTGACTGAATCGTCTGTACTCGGCTGGGTTCGGCTGAGCTCGGCGGATGATACGCAAAGGATTCTGGGATAGCACTTACTGCCAAGGGTGGTCCTGGAAAATCTTAAAAGTTAGGGCCATACAGCCCTTATTCTTGACCCTCAACTCAACAGTCTGAGAATCGGGACAGCACTAGCACTTCGCGGGAGTGCGGATTTTTGAGACTGAGGGTTAAGATTGAGGGTTAAGATAGGAATTGGGATTGGACCGTAGTCTTGATCGTCGACGAGTCAGCGCCTAGGGGATCCTGGCTGATGGGAAGGATCGTCAAGACTATGGAGGACGAGCATGGACTGGTCCGTAAAGTTCGAGTCAAGACAAAGACTCGTCTTTCGCTAATGAACTGGAGAGGCCAATAACAAAGCTTTGCTTACTTCAAGAAGCAGCATGAGAAGAACTGTTACTTACCTGAGAGTTACTTACCTGACTATTACTTACCTGAGTGTTACTCAGAAGAAAGACATTCTAAGAAGAAAGAAGTTCTACATATAGTTGGAATTGTTTTGTTTTTTTTGCTTATTGATGAAGAAGGATAATTTTTTTTTTTTTTTTTTTTTTTTTTAGTAGACAGAATCACAAACAAGCAAATGACAATTAAATGAAACAAAGCAGAAACAAGAAACAAGAAACGAAACAAACAACAACAAAAAAAGAAAGAAAGAAAGAGAGAGAAAAAAAAACGGAAACAACAGCAACACAAGTGTTTGAGTGTGTGTTTTGTGCTGCCGAGGTGCCCCTGAGCAAGGCACCGAACCCCCCAACCGCTCCGAGCGCCTGTCATGGGCAGCCCACTCTGACATCTCTCCACTTAGTGCATGTATAGGTCCAGTTTGTGCATGTCGCCTGTACAGGCGACCCTCCGGTGTGTGTGTTCGGACCTGTGTGTAATTGACAAACAGAGTGAAAAATTGAATTTCCCCTTGGGGATTAATAAAGTATATAAAATTAAAAAAAAAAAAAAAAATTAATACGAGGGGTTTTATTTTTCCAGTAAAAGTGAGAAATAGCCGAGTTTAGAGCTTTTAACCAGGGTGGGTTTGGGAGAGTGGGGATCATGGAGAATAAATAGTTTATTTTGGGAAGAATTGACATTTTAATTGTCGAAATTCTTTCTGAGAGTGAAAACGGTAAATTTGTCCAGCGGAGGAGGTCACTCTGTATTGATTTGAGTAGTGGGCTGTAGTTAAGGTTAAATAGCTCTGACAGCTTGGTGGATATGTGGATACCTAGATATTTAATATTTCCTGTAGGTAGTTGGAACTGTGAGGTAAGGGCTGCCACATCCCCGTCATCCATGCAGAGAGGGAGAAGGGTGGATTTGGA
>NC_065511.1:1120429-1127903 GCF_006386435.1 Epinephelus moara
CTGAGTCCTTAATTACTGTTATGGTTGATTTGTCTTTGTTTTGTTTGACCATCTTTGCCAGGTAGGCCATTGACTTATTGCTGTGTTGTGTTGAGTTCAATCTGAGTCTGTCAATAAGAAATTTGTTTTTTTTTGTTTAAAAGGTTACTTAATTCTGTCTTGTGTTTCAGTAATTCATTATAGATGCTTTCGGATGGATTGGTTGCGTGGGTGTTTTCGAGTTCTTTAATTTTCTTTTCCAAAACATTTTCTAGCTCTGTATCTTTCCGTTTTTTGTATGATGAATATGAGATTATTTTTCCCCTTAGCACAGCTTTCCCAGTTTGCCAAAGTAGAGATGCGGAGGTGTTCGGAGAGTCATTCATTTCCATAAAGGATGTCCACTCTCTCTTAAAGTAACTGTCAAAATCCTTGTCTTCTAGCAGTGAAGTGTTGAATCTCCATCTAATGGAAGTGCTGTTGGTTCTTTTTGTGTTTAATGTAAATGAAACCGTTGCGTGGTCACTGACTGTGTTTGGGTGTATTTGTGTGTTGTGTATGATGGGGTGTAGGGAATTACTAGTGAGAAAATAATCAATTCTAGAGTATGTATGATGAACCTTGGAGAAATGGGTGTATTCTTTATCAGTTGGGTGGTTTAGCCTCCAACCATCGCCAAGACCACAATCCTCCATGTATTGTTTTATGACAATAGTTGATTGAGGTGTTTTGATATTTCCTGTGCTGTTTGATTTGTCTATTGTTGGGTCCAGAATGGTATTGAAATCTCCTCCTATTATTAAGTCTGAGCTAGGAAGTTTGTTGAGAATGGAAAAGATTTTATGAAAAAAGGAGGGATCATCGTTATTGGGGCCGTATAAATTGACTATTGTTAGAGGGGTGTTGTTAATAGATATATGAATAATGACATAACATCCCTCCGGATCTGAGATTGAGGTGTGGTGCTTAAATGCTACTCTGTTACTGATTATAGTTGCAACTCCTCTTTGTCTGGAGTTATAATTTGCGGTAATTGGTATGTGTGGAAAAGATGTAGATTTCAAAACAGTGCTTCTTGATTCGGTTAGATGGGTTTCTTGCAGTAAACATATATCGGCCTGTATTCTGTGTAGGTGGCTGGTCACTTTCAGCTGCTTTGACTGACTTCCAATTCCACAAATGTTCCAACTTACAAATTTGAACGTGGGCATAATTCAATTAGTAGGTGTTTGAGAGTATTTGAGGCGTTATAGTATGTGTGTGTGCATGGTGAGAAGGGAGAAGGTAGAAAAGAGAGAAAAAAAAAAAAAACAACGAGGAAAAGAAAAGAGGGACACACATGAAAAAGTGTGTGTCGGCCATTCCCAGGCTGCATCTATTTAAAAAATAAAGAAGAAGATAAAGAGAAAAAAAAGACTGGAAGAAGAGAAAAAAAAAGGAAGTGAGATGACACGTAAACTAGATAAAAAAGAAAAAATACTGAACAAAAAATTAAATTAAATAATAAATGTGATGAGGGGAGTAAGAGAGAAAGGGAGAAAACAATGAATGAGGGAGAATCAAATGAAAGAAGAAGGGGGGGGGGGGGGATAAAAGGGAAGGGGAGATATCACCGTGACGAATCTGTGGGTCCGTTTGCCACGGCGGTGCATTAAGTTTCTATGGTGACAGTCGCTCTGATGACGTCCAAGGGAGGCAACTGTTTACATGAGCTGGTAGCACTACTAGCTCGTGTTGTCTCCTCCACCAAGCCAGTAGATGATATCTGGACTAATATACAGCTTCCCGTCGATGTAGAGTCTGTCAATGACAAGACGAGTTCTCTTGTTGCTTTTCCTCGCCTCCGTCATTATGGGGTGAAGTATCCTGCGCCTCCTTAGAATCTCTGGCGGGAACTGTTCGCTGATGGAAAAGTTGGTGCCCCGGAGTTCCTTCCTTCTCTCCATGATGGAAATCTTCATTTTTGTGTCGAGAACTTTTGCCACCATGGGACGATTCTGTCTGGATGCCTCGACCTGCCCATTGCGATGTACTCTCGAGAAGCGGATGGTTTCAAGCTCACGCTCATCCATCTTCAGACTGTCTTTCATGAATGACTTGACCAGTTGCTCAGAGGTATGGTAAGTCTCCTTGCTGGTTTCTGGGATCCCATGGATTATTATGTTATCCCTCATGCTTCTGGATTGCATGTCGAGAATATCATTTGTCGTTTTGTGGTTTTGTTGTTGGAGTTCCACTGTTAATTTCTTTAGTTTGCTCACTTCCATTCTGAGGGAAGCATTGTCTTCTTTGAGGGTTTCGACCAGCGCATTGTTGAAGTCCATAGCTTGTTTTAAGTCTTCAACATCATCCGACAACTTTTTTAGTATTTCCAGTTTTTCCAGTTGTTGTTGCATCGTGGTCATGGATTCTCGAATGTGGAGGAGATCCATTGCTATATTCAAGTTGTCAAGATCACTTGAGCTCAGCTGGTCTCTTCCTCGTTTGTTGTCAGGTTGTTTAGCCATGTTGTGGTAGATCGTGTCTATGTAGAGTTCTAATTCCTTGATGGATTCTTCTACAAACGGTTCCAGTTTGAGTTGGTGAGGTTGGCGGTAGTTAAAGCTAGGTTTAGCAGCGTGTTTGGGACGGCTGACACGGAGAGCTGCTCACAGCGTCTTTCTGGCAGCCATGTTCTCCGTCCGAAGGATCAGTTGTAATTGTTTCTACCCTAGAAAGCAATTAGGGGCTGGGTATGTAGAGGCCAAAGAACAGTTCATAGTTAGTAACAGTTACCATGATTAAAAATGTGTTTTATAATTTCATGATATAGAATTTCATATAATATGTGTTAAAAAGATACATTATATCATTTAGGATTTCATAGAGTACTTAAAAATGTTAAAAGTATACTAGAATTCATGTGTTTATGTATTGTGACAGCTGTTTTTTTTTACTGATCTGCCTTGTCACCTGTTCACGCCCCGAACACACCCAGCTGCGCAGGGATTTGTTCCCGGTTCCCGCTTCCATTCAAGCACTCCCATTCATTCCCTTTTGGAACAGCTGATTTTCACTCGCCATTCATTCAGCAGGAGAGAGGAACAGGAGAAGGAGACGGGCAGAGAAAGTGTGGTGTGACGATCGGCCGGAGCAAACAGCTCATAGCGCAAGTAATAATAAAAGGGGGGGGGGGATGGGGTAACATGACTATTTTTTGCTCAAGGACTTTTTTTGTTAATGGTTGCTGATATTTTTTTGAACTGTACTGAAAGTAACTTCGTTGATGAACTGAATTTGATTTTCTTTTTATTTTATTTCTTTGAACATTTGAAAGAGACTGAGTAAAAGGAAAAACCCAAAGTTTTGTGTTGGCTTGTTCTTTGTGTGGTGAACTTTGAGAATTGTTTATTTTTGCCGGTGTTTGAAATATACATTAATATTAGATTTGAAAATTATTTGTGTTGTGGTTTTCACATTCATTCAATGTAAGGGTGTTCATTTCAAGTGTTCATCCTTGTGTGACGTTTTCAAACAAACTGACTGACTAATCTTAAATGCCAGAAGAGAAACCTGGCTGGCACCCCGAAACAGATTTCAAAAGAAAGGAAATCAAGGCAAACCGTCACAGTATGTGATTTGGAATATATCCATAAAAAGTGTGTACTTCCCCTTTAAGACTTACCTTACACTTGCCGTAGATATTCTGTTGTGGGAAGTAGATTCAGTCTGAGCTTGAGAGCAGTGGAAGCGAACGGTTTTCTTACCTTTTTCCTTCAGTGGTTAGCAATATTAGTTACAACAAGTGTTTTTAGCCAGCTCATTTTTCATGTCAGTGGATGTACACTTTGAGACTGAGTAATTAAACGGCAATCTTTATTTTAATTTTATTACAACGTTTCCGGAGTGAACTTTTGTGATCTGTGTTGCTGGGTTAACAACGAACACTGCTTTTGTGGACGTAACTCCTTGCTAACAATTGACTGTGGACAGAGTAAGCCATAAGCAAGTATCTCAAGTTCTCATTTAAACCTCTACACTGGTACTTGATGTTGCAGCACTAGACATTGCAGCACTAGATGTTGGATTCACTGGACCTTCGTCTGGCTGAGGTGTTGCAGCGGCATCAGTTCGGTTTGGTGAAAGGGTGGTGGTGACTGGCCGAGCTGGTGGGTGGTTTCCTGGGACAGCCATGGGTTCGGAGATCACCACAGCCCAGTCACCATCAAAAGACGACTCATCTGCTGGGGTGGATCCCATCCTTTCAGGGGGCTCACTGGGGGGACAATCAGTAACACAATCCACTTTGCCTTTTAACAGTGAACGATGAACATGCTTTACCTGCTGGAGGTCATGCACGAGCGCCACGGTGTACACAGATCCTCCCAATCCAGGCGCTTTCAATAATTTGTACACTGTTGCGCTCCAGATGTCTTGAATTTTGTGACGGCCCCTTACTCCAGTGTCTCTAAGGAGGACCAGCTGACCTTCTTGCAGGGGGATATCTCGAACATGCTTGTCATAGTGCTCCTTCCGCCGGGCAGCTGCAGCTTCCAGATGCCTGGTTGCACTCTCGAAAGCATGACGTAGCCGAGTCTGGTGTTCCACGATCCAGTCATGGGGGTGGCCAGCTACAGGTTCCTGTACTCTGCCCAAAAGAAAGTCAACAGGTAATTGTGGGTCTTGGCCAAACATCAGAAAAAATGGAGACTCACCAGTGGACTGATGTGCAGTGGTATTGTAGGCAAAAGTCACTTGGGGCAGGTAGCTAGACCAGTCCCCCTTTCTTGGTGATGGGCAGAGTGCGAAAGAGGTTGTGTAATGTGCGGTTAAACCTCTCACACTGGCCATTTCCAGCTTGATGGTAAGGGGTGGTGTGGCTTTTCTCAATGCCATACATATGGCAGAGCTGCTGGATGAGATTACTCTCAAAGTTCCTGCCCTGGTCAGAATGGAGGCAACCGAGCACACCAAATCTGCAGAACCACTCATTAACCAACACTCTGGCCACTGTAGATGCCCGCTGGTCGTGGGTTGGGACAGCTTGGGTATACTTTGAAAAAACATCAGTCATGACCAGGATGTTCTCCACCCCATTCTTCGATGGCTCCAGGACGGTGAAATCAATAGCCAGGACCTGATTTGGACGAGAAGCAAGCAAGTGACCCATATATGCACAGGCAGTAGGTTGAGTGTCTTTGGCTACCTGGCAGCGCTCACATTCCTGACACCACTGCTTGATGTCACAGTGCATCCCAGACCAATAGCACCGCTGACGGACCAGCTCTGTTGTCCGCTCAGCACCTTGGTGGCCATGTTCATTATGCAGCTGTTGTAGTACCTGTGTCTTGAGTGATGCAGGTAGTACCAGCTGGAGCACTTCGTCCCCCCTGGGGAGGATGACACGGCGATAGAGCACCCCTTCTTGCTCCACTAGCCGGTCCCACTGTCTGGCCAGCACTAGAATCTCCTTGGAAGCCTGGCGTCGCTCAGCTGCATCAGGGGCCCTATTTCTGGTCCAAAAGGTCAGGAATTCTTTGATGATGGGATCCGCTTCCTGTAAAACTTGCAAGTCAGGGGTAGAGTGGCAAGGAAAAGCTGCAACAGTGGCTTGGGTCACCTGGTTCTCCTCAGCAACCTGTTGTAGCAATTCTGGGACTGACGTGCCTGGAGCTACATGTTCTGATGTATGGATGCTTGGTGAATGCTGCCTGGAAAGTGCATCTGCATTCTTGTTGCTTCGACCAGGCCTGTACTTGATGGAAAAATCAAAAGAAGCCAACTGTGCAGCCCAACGATGCTCTGTAGCACCCAGCTTTGCTGTGGATAGGTGACTGAGAGGATTGTTGTCTGTATACACCACACACTTCTGTCCCAATAGGTAGTCCCTGAATTTTTCTGTCATAGCCCATTTAAGGGCGAGAAATTCCAATTTCATGGAGCTGTAATTTGTCATGTTGCGCTCTGTTGGCTTAAGGCCACGGCTAGCATATGCAATGGGTCTGACCTTACCCTCTTGTTCTTGGGAGAGTACAGCACCCAGTCCGCTGTAGCTGGCATCCACCTCCAAGATGAAGGGTAATGAGAAGTTGGCGTAGGCCAGGACTGGAGCAGACACCAACCTTCTTTTCAGGCCCTCGAAGCCCTGCTCACACTCCTCTGTCCATGCAGCATGCAGGCTTGCTTTTGGTGGTTTCCGGGCTTTGGTGCCAGCGAGTTGAGCAACCAGGCGATGCAAAGGGGCTGCCAGCTTGGCAAACCTCTCCACAAAGCGTCTGTAATAGCTGGCGAATCCTAGAAAAGAGCGCAGCTCTGACACATGGTTAGGCCTTGGCCACCTTGCAACGGCCTCGATTTTGCCAGGATCAGTGGCTACACCTTCTCTGGAAATGACGTGACCCAGGTAGCTCACCTCTGGCCTGAAGAACGAGCACTTGTCCAACTTCACCTTCAGTCCTTCCTGTTGCAGGCGACCCAGCACAGTATCCAGGCGTTGAATATGCTCTGTCACAGAAGCAGAAAAGACGACAACATCATCTAAATACAACAACAATGACTGACCATGCTGGTCCCCAAAGATCCTTTCCATCAATCTTTGGAAAGTGCTGGGGGCGTTGCACAAACCAAAAGGCATCCGATTCCACTTGAACAACCCGAAAGGGGTGCAGAATGCCGTCTTTGCCTTGTCCTTCTCAGTGACAGGTACTTGGTTGTATCCAGCAGCCAGGTCCAAAGTGGAGAACCAGTGAGCCCCTGATAAAGCATCAAGGGATTCTTCAATACGGGGCAAGGGAAAAGCATCCTTGCGAGTCTTACTGTTCAAAAGCCAGTAGTCCACACACAACCCAAGGCTGCCATCTTTCTTTTTCACAAGCACAATGGGAGAGGCAAAGGGGCTACTACTTTCTCTGATGACCTGTGCATCCAGAAGTTGGCGAATGTGGGCCTTCGCCGCCTCATACTCCAAAGGTGGAATACACCGATATCACTGGCGCACCGGCACGTCATCTAGTAATGGGATATCATGAGAAATGAGGTTAGTGCAACCTAAATTTCCCTCATAGGCTGAAAATATCCCACTGTATTTTTGCAGTAGCATCTCAACTTGACACTGCTCTTCCTGATTGAGTGCTGTCAAATCAACTGCAGCGATCTTATCCTGCACTAACCTTGTAGTAGTCTGTGAGGAGACAGTAGCTGCTACTCCCTCCTCCACAAGGTTATCAGGCGAGTTGACAAGGTAGGCCTCACTTACAGTACCTAGGACTGTACAGGGGTACAGTACAACTTCCTGGGCCCCCACGTTGACAATGGGGATATACACAGTGTCTTTACTCATGTGAACCAGTGCTGGAGAGGCCAATAGTTGTGGGAATTATTTAGGAATCTTTATTGGGGGGCAATTCTTCACACCTTGAGGTCATGCTCTTACAGATCTTAGGGGGAAGTTTCCTGTTTTGCTAAACCTTTTGTTGGGGGGGGGGGGGGGGGCAATCTTCTTTATGGGTGCAGTTGG
>NC_065511.1:1128032-1130382 GCF_006386435.1 Epinephelus moara
GGGGGGGGTGGGGGGGGGGGGGGGGGGGGGGGGGGGCAATCTTCTTTATGAGTGCAGTTGGTGGGTGTAACCTGAGGTCAAAGCTTTGGAATGGTATAAAGGTCTGTACATCCTTCAGGTTGACAGAGAACCCTGCTACTCTCTCCTTGCACACGTAAGAAACTTGATTCCTCACACCAAGTCCATCACTTCTTCAGAGAGGAGAATTTCCCTCACATAGTCCAGCAGGCAAGCCACTGCTAAGGGGCTCAAACAAAATCTGGTTTACCAGATGCTGGGGACCTGTGGCTGCCACCATTTTCATAGTACCCTCTGGGACTCTGCAAACCCTCCCCCCTTTTACCTTTACACAACCTGAGTGTTCAGGGGGGGCTTTAGTTTGGACCCGATGACACTGCTGAAGGGCCTGCTGAATGGGCGTGGGAGCCTGTAACACAGAAGGTAAGTTAAAGAGAGCAGGCCCAAGTTGCACAAACAACTCCCAGTAACATTCTTTGATGATGTTCACTCCCAGTACACCTGGGACTGAGGGCTCACTAAGTGGAGTATCTCAGCAAACCAACACCCCCCGCGTGGTGATAGTTTTGCCACAAAGTTACACATCCAATTCTAGATAGCCCACATGTGGTATTGCTAACCCATTAGCAGCACTTAACCGTAGCCAATTACAGGACTGGAGTTTTTCTGGGCCCCAAGGTTCAAAATGCTACAAAAAGAAACTCTCGGTCATCGTTGACACCACTGAGCCGGTGTCCACTAAGCAGGGGACCTGCACCCCTCCCATTAGTACCGAAATATTTGGACATACAGCAACCAATCTTTCATGAGTAGCAGCCAAATCTGAGCGAGAGGAGCCCCCACCCGAACTTTGGCTCAATAGTTCAGGGGAAGAAAGTTTCCCTGGTTTTGGGGGGGTCGTGTGGCTACAGGAGCTGGCTGTGGCTGTATGGCAGCATAATCCTCTCTACACTCTCTCGCAAAGTGACCTGGTTTTTGACACCTCCTACAAATCACTGTTCTCTTACCATGCCCTGATTGAATTCTAGGGCCCTCCTTAAGGGCTGTAAGGCTCTTAGTAAGGTGGGTCAGCTGCTCTTGCTGGTTCCTGAGGATTTCCTTCAGTTAACCAGTTCACTCAATTCAGAACTGAAGGATGAGTTACCTGCCCCCTGGTGGTTGGACCGATTGCCTTGTACGGTGTGCTGGTAGCCAAATGCATTGGGAACAGAACAACTTCTGCCCCTTGTGCCCCCAGGCATCCCTTCTTGTTCCCATCTAATGGCCTCAGTGCGGACATCTATCAAGGTAGCGGTAGGGTGGCCCCGGACAAACTGCTTGAGCTCTCTGCGAAGGGAACAATCAGACACATGTTCAACAAATTGATCTCTCAACAACACCTCCCTATTGAGTGAACCATGAGAGGATCTTTGTACAACCTTTTCCATCAAACACATTAATGCATGAGAGAACTCTTGCAATGTTTCACTGTCTTGTTGCTTCCTTGAAAAGAAGTCTTCCTGCAGAGACACATATGATGTTGTACACCCATAGAGTTCTTTTAATATAGACAGGACCTTGTTTGGATCTCCCTTTTCCCCTGGAGACCGATATTTAATTTCTTCCCTCGCTTCTCCCTCCAGGTGATCGTAGATGAAGAGCGCTTGGTCCGCTGGAGACAGGTGGCGTGCTCGTATGCAGACATGGACCTCTTCGATCCACTCCCCAATGCTTAGTCCTGTCCTGCCCCTAAACAGTGGGCACTTCCTGTCCCTGGAGAGATAGATCAGTCTCTCAGTCCGGGGCAGGAGCTGAGGAGGGTCCAGGTGCTGAAGAACTGGCTGATGCTGTGCTTGGCCCAGGCTGGTTAGCCTCCTGTTCCCGACGCATCTGTTGGTTCTCAGTTTGCAGCTGAGTGATCAAGTCTCTTAACTGGGCAATCTCCTCCTCCATGAGGAAACAAAATAAAAGAGGTAAGAGACAACTGGCTGTGCCAGGAGCTGCCCGGCACCTGGTGCTGTTCTGCAAAACAAACAAACCTATACAATACAAATCAATTGGGTTGTGGAAGAAAAAAAACAAAACTACAAGTCTCTGCCTTCAGCTATCCTGCCGATGACGCCAAGTGTGGCAAGGAGTGAAGTTTTATAAATGTAAATAAGGGGGAAAAATAGAAATAACTAAGGAGGGAAGGAAACTAACTTAGGGACCGACAACGCCACCTGGGGACTTGCACCCTAGGATATGAAAACCAAATTCGGTAAGGGCACAGGGTCGAGACTGATGAGGCAGAGACAGTAGATAAATAAAACAAGTATTTTTATTTATAATGCTGTAAAGGAAACCTAAAAAA
>NC_065511.1:1133594-1138086 GCF_006386435.1 Epinephelus moara
CCCATCTGTCCCCCAAGATGTAGGTGTGTGTGGTGCTTTAAAATTGGAGGACAGATAAGGATGGGTTGGGGGGCAGCATGGAGGGCTACAGGACACCACTGTCCCATAGCCTGCCCCATTGTGAAGCCCCCCCAATCCATCAGTGGTCTGCACCTCAAAGAGTGAATGTATGTGGTGCGTTAAAAGTGTGAAATGTGTGGTAAGTGAACTAACACCAACCCTGAATTAAATGCATAGACACAAGATCAGTAATCATCTGAAGCATCATGAAAAGAAAGCAAGTAGTATGTGCAGGTGCGCCGCCAGGAATTTTGGGCCCCATGAAAAAAAATCACATTGGCCCCCCCCTGCACAGCTGTTGTCACCACATCTCTAGGACCTGACCCATTAAAAGCTTTATATAAATCTAACTTTGAAGGCTTGCAACTGTCTTGCTTCTTGTAGTTCAATACTACCAGTACAATTTTTACTGTTAGTGAGTTGTACATGCAACAGTCTGCATACAGTATGCAATTCACTATTTGATGCAATATTAAAAGCCACCATAAAAAATGTGCTAAAGGCCATCTTTTACAGTCTAAACGTAATTTTTATTGTAAAATCCCAAAATGGAAAATTCTCTTAACATTAATGAAAGCCATAATTCAATCTAAATGAAAACATCTAACTGGATTATTTTAATATTGCCTGTAACTTTAACACAGGCTGAGTTAGGCTACTTCATGTTTCCAACTGTCCACCATCCAGTGCAGACAGTTGTAGGCTGTTTTTGTTTCATAATAATCATTATGTGGAAAAATAATTTGTTTGAATTTCTGTCATTAAAAAATATTTTGTTTTCTTTTTTGTAATGGTAAAAAAAGAGCAAGAGTGAGAAATTCCCACAGACTCCCTGCAATGATGCTAACTGGCATGTCAATCAACACAATGTTGCTGAGTTTGGTAAAAGGGGTAGGGACAACTGGTTTAATATGCATATCTTGCTTACCATTTACCTGCACTGATTAAATGTAGGTTAAAAAGGAGTGAAATGTAGGCTAACACTAGTCTGTAGCTAGCTTATTTCACTATGGATATTAAGCTAACAGGTTCATTTCTACCACTCACAGACTATAGGCTACCCACCTTTCTTGGAGAAAAACTGGGTCACATAGACACCCTTTCTTTTGCCTCTCCTCTCTCTCCTTTCTCTCTTTCCTTTTTTTGAAATTCGAATTTTCTGTTAGTACTAGGTAGCATGATGATGACTTTAGTGTTCTAGCGCAACTGCTGACTGCTACTAGGCACCGTGACCATCAGTGCGCTAAGGCAGGACCAAACCATTTCATGCAGATACAGGGGGGTGGTCAGTCAATATGGATGTTTACTTTCTGTTCAATGGGGAAAGACTATTTAACTTTTACTGCCAAAATCAAGTAAAAACAAAGAGATCATTGATTTTATTACTTTGACCCTTTTGGACACAGTAGGCAAACAGCTGAACTCTGTACATCCCCACACCAGGATTTTATTTATGGACTTCTCCTCAGCTTTTAACACTGTCAACACAAACATTTTACTGCATCAACTTGTGGAGCTTCAGGTTCATCCTGCACTGGTTTTATGGATTAAGAGCTTTCTGCAGGACAGGCCACAGCAAGTCCTGGTAAATGGTTTTAAATCTAACAAACTGTTTTTAAAGACCGGGCTTCCACAAGGCTGTGTTTTATCTCCCATTCTCTTCTCTGTTTACACTAACAACATTTCCTGCAGCAGTGAAGGAATGACACTTTTTAAGTATGCGGACGACATGGCTTTAGTGGCCCATGTGACCGACACCAAGACACTGTCTGACTACTATCAGGTAGTCAACAACCTGGTCCGCACTTTTCAGGAAAGCTCCCTTGAGCTCAACATCAGTAAAACCAAGGAGCTGTGTTGTGGGAGCAGAGGAACAGTGGACTCACAACAGTCTCCACCTTTTCAGCCCCTCAGCATCAACGGACAGCTGGTGGAACAGGTTGAGTCGTTTAAATACCTGGGGACTGAGATTGACACAGCCTTATCATTCAACACACATACGGACTCCATCTACAAGAAAGCTCAGTTTCCACCTGCTGAGGAAGCTCAGGTCCTTCAATGTCAGTACAGACACACTAACCATGGTTTACAAATCACTGATAGAATCTGTACTCACCTTCAATATGGCATCCTGGTACAATTCACTTACAACCAAACATAAAACAAAACTTTCCCGCATAACAAAACAGGCTGGGAAAATAATTGGATCCCCACAGACCCCCCTCACAGAACTTTACACCCAGGCAGTTACCAGGAAAGCCACCGCTATTACACAGGACCCCACCCACCCACTGCACCCATCCTTCCAACTACTACCATCAGGTCGCCATTACTAAGTCCCATTTTCCCGGAAGAACACATACAAAAAAACTTTTGTTCCCACTGCCATCACCACCCTGAACAGTTTAAAATAACAATTGAAGTCCCACCCAGATACACTGCTTTGTCGTATATCTTGTATAATGTCTACTGTGTTTTGTGTGTTCTTGTGTATTTTATTTCGGAGCTTGCCAAAGACGAATTTGTTACTTGTGACAGACAATAAAGGTTTATCTTATCTTATCTTATTATATTTGGAAGAAAAAATTCTTAATGATGATGGTTTAATAATTTTACATTCATTTTTAGCTATTTTTTGGGCCCCTATCAGTTAGGGCCCCCCCCCCATATGGCACCACTGAGTATGTGAGTTCTTCTGCAGAACAGGATGAGGATGCCATCTGTCAGCCTTTCACTTCCTCACTGTTTCTGCTTTCTCTCTCATTGGATCCTTTTTCCCTCCCCCTCCCTTGCACGCACACACACACACACACACACACACACACACACACACACACACACACACACACACACACACACAGTCACCTCAGTCCATCTTAGCCTGGCTATTCCTAACTCCCTCTGTCATGATATAAAATGAAGAATGCACCTCATCAGGTTACTGTGTCCTTTCATACGCTGCCAGCAGAGAATAAAAAGGGTTTTCAGATGGGATTCTCAGGTCCTGAAAAGCTTTTTGCCTCAAATATTCTGCTTATCAAGTTCACATATAAATAATAATGGAATAAAACCACTTGGATCAAGTACTATAAGCATTATGGCTGGGACAAGGTAACGGTTCCCACAGGAACCATATGGGAGGCCATCAAGTGTTTTAATGTCAGAGAGTGATGGCTGTACATGAGGGAAACTGCTGAGAGCAATGGGAAAAGGGTTAACCCTCCCAGCAGCCCTGAAATGTATAACTGTATAGGAACACTTTGTGGGGGCAGGGGTTGCCTTGATGAGAAAGTGAGTAAAAAAACACATGCACCTGGGAATCTGCTGAAATATTATCTTAGTAAATCATAACATTTTGTCATGAACTATAAATACTCAGTGGAGTCACTCGGCAGTGCTGGAGTGTAGCCTACCCAGAGTCCACTCCCCTAGCCGACAGACTGTCAAGTGCCACAAGTTTCCATGGAAAAGG
This sequence comes from Epinephelus moara, assembly GCF_006386435.1. Lineage (NCBI taxonomy): Eukaryota > Metazoa > Chordata > Actinopteri > Perciformes > Serranidae > Epinephelus > Epinephelus moara. The sequence continues at coordinate 1,137,127 of NC_065511.1, forward strand.
TTTTTGAGGAGGACGACTGCTATGTTGATGTGTTTCAGTGTGGAGAGGGGGAGACTCACACACATACTGCAGCCCTGCTCAGGTCAATATGATAAAGTGACCTTCATGTTGATAATTATTTTCTTGTTCCATTATTTTCTTAGGTAATGGAGCTAGAATCCGTGTTGGGAAGGTTACTTTTCAAATGCAATAGGTTACAGATTACTAGTTACACTGTTGAAAATGTAATAAGTACTGTAACCATTTTAATTACTTCATCAAAATATTGTAACCTTTTACATTTGATTACCTTTCTAATGAATGATTTAAACTGGGTAGTAAAGCTAAAAAAATGTTAGATGTAGGTTCTGCAAAAGAAGACATTCCTGCACAAGATGCAAAACAAGAGAATGAATGTTCTGTTCTACATTAAAACTTTTACTGAAAAGAAAATATTCGGATGTATCCCCTTTGAAATGTACAACTTTTTAATCAGTAAATGTAATTGAATGACTTTTTTTCCCAGTATAACTGATTACAATTAGATTTATTTTGTAAGTTAATTACTGTAAATAGTTACATGTCACTTGGTACTGCACAACACTGGCTAGAATAGTGACAGTAAATTTAGCATTTAAAATAGGCATTGTGAAGAAAACTTGAACTGATTAAGGACACGTTGGCGTTTCAACACCCGTATTGGAAAAAGTTGTATATATTATTTTGATGGTTTTTGCATCCTGATGTGTTTTTTAAGAAAGTCTTTTTTGTTTTTTTCTCCATGGCACTTTTTTTTTTATCATCATCATCATCATCAATTTTATTTATAAAGCCCAATATCACAAATCACAATTTGCCTCACAGGGCTTTACAGCATACGACATCCCTCTGTCCTTATGACCCTCGCAGCGGATAAGGAAAAACTCCCCAACAAAAACCCCTTTAACGGGGAAAAAAAACGGTAGAAACCTCAGGAAGAGC
>NC_065511.1:1142040-1149409 GCF_006386435.1 Epinephelus moara
TAAAGCTAATGTAGCTACCAAGGCTAGTAACGTGCAAACAACAGCTAAGAGATTAGCGAGAAAGTCGTAGAAAGGAGGAGAGCTATAAGTGCTTAAACAGAACCAGTGTGGGTTAAGACTTGAAGTAGACGTTAAAGCAACTGTAGTGAGAAAACAGGCTAGCAGAATTCACCAGAGCAGTACAGAGACGCTGTCACAGAAACACCGGAAATGACACAACTCGCTTACCGCAATACGTCAGCACGTCAGGTAGGCTGAATGTCAGAATGTTTTTACCCTTAAAGTTTTTGTGCATCTGCACCGGTGATAGCCGTGGCCGAAGGCATTATATTTTCATCCATACATCCATACATCTCATTCTCGTGGATACAATATCCAATAATACAATAATGTCTTCAAATTTGGCACAAACGTCTACTTGGACTTCAGGATCAACTGATTAGAAATGATGACACAAATGTGTAAACTTTTTTGATTGTCTGGATCTTCTGTGCTGCTGGGGGGAGGATGTATGTGAAGCTTCCATGTTTTAGAATTTTTAGCTTCTTTGCAGCAACATCCATATTTATTATGGTTGTTTATTATTGTTGGCTGTCACTGCTACATATGAGTCTGGGCAGACATGGATGTAAATTATAACTGCAACTGGTTTGCACAGGCATACGACTGTTTTTTTTTTCTTCTTTCTTCAGTAGTTTTCATTTTCAACTTTCTGTCACCCTTTTGGAGTTGAGGGGAGGGGTTTGGGGGGAGTGGCCAAGGACAGTGTGATGTACCTATAATCTGCAGACTAGAGAATGAGTATCTTTCCTCCTAAACCCACCATCTGCTCTGAAGCCTCCAGCCCAGTATGAAAGCACACACATGGCAAAGTCTTCTACAAATTCACCTGGAACTCCCAAACAGTAAATAGGTTAAGTCTATTTAGTTGTTGTTGTTGTTGTTTTTTTCACAGAGAAGCAAGCTGGTTAAAGTTAACTGCTGGCTGTTGTTAAGCTGGTCAGGCAGAGGCCCTTGGGAAGAAGCATGCGTTAGCCATCATAGCTAATATTTGGTTCTTTGTGGAAAAAAAAACGGCAGAGAGGAACAGACTTCACATACTTTAAGATATGGTTTGGGAGTTCCAGATGAACTCATGAAAGCCATGGCCAAAGGTATGCAGTGATGCAGGAGGCGTATTGTGGTCAAACCAAACGCTGTTTGGATTTTGATGCTTATGTAGTTACAACACCCAGTGCCTGAAGTGATCAAAGCAGACAATCATTTCTCACATTTTATGTACCAAATAAAAAAAAAAAAACATTATATTACAAATTGTGTATTAAAAAGGTTGTTAAATGTGTCCAAAAAAGTCCTAATGTGAAAAGAAAAAAAAATATTTCATAGGGCTGGACAGTTAATCAGATTCTATTTTCAATTACATTTTGGCTTCCAACAATTATAAAAAACAAGATAATGGTGATAATGGTGACGTGTAATAATGACAGAGGCTTCGGAGCAGATGTGGAGCTGAAGAGCAGAAGAGTGACACTGTGTCCTTGGTATGCAGATTATATGTGATATCTGCTTCTGCAGCCACACTATTGTTATTCAGATCTTTATTAGTGTGGATGCTTCTGCAGCCACACTATTGATATTCAAATCTTTTATCTTATTATTATTTCACCCTTTTTTCGGTTCGCTACTCCTTCTGCATTTTTTGTGCTACAGACACCGTTCCACTACCAAAATGTTCAGCTCATTGAGGACATTCCTGCTATTACTTTTCATACATCTGCTATTTATACTTGTTATGATATTAAGCTTTTTTCAGCATTTTTTGGCCCCAATGTCTTTCCAATGGGAAAATCTTCAAATCCTCTTCAACCCACTCCAATTGGAGGAGCTACTGTTTCAGCATACTTTCAGCTAGAGACTTCATTCAAACTTTAAACAGGTCCCAACAGCTTCAGCTATTCCACTATAATTCAGCTATTTGATATCTTCTACTGTTTTTGAGATTTCACAGTTTTAGTTTTATGCTTTTTTTGGACATTTTCTGCGTTTGAATGGGTCCCTATGGAGCCGGCTAGAGCACGTGACATCACAAGTTAGAGTGTAGGGCAGCCTTGAAGTATTCAAAAAACTTCCGAACAAGTGGCACTCCTGTCCACAATTTTCACTGTACATACACAATCAAAAATACCAAAACGTAGGAAAATTTGTGCTGGTCACAGAAATGTTGACATGGAATCTCTCACAAGTACACATTTTATGTGAGTGGCTCCAAAGCGAAGGGAGCGCCGATTTTTTTCTCATTCACTCCCATGTAAACTGAGAGGAGAAATTTCTGGAAAACAGCTGAGGTGCAACACATTTGTAACTCGCGAGTATGATTACATTTTTGACTCCACATATATAAAAAATGACATATGCGTTCACGAGAAGTGTATCTCTCTCACCATCACCTTACGGTCCGCCATCCAGAATTCTGGTCCCTGAGTCCTGACAGTAAGCTATGGCAAGCCTGTAGAAGCTGTATTCCCCGTGCGTGTCAGCGATTTTCACCGGGGAAGCACGTGAGTAATTCAGGCTGACATTACCTGTTTTTCAGTGAACTCTTCTGGTAATTTTATTAAAAGGCATGGCATATAGGTCCACAGTAACTTATTATTAGGGCCCGAGCGACGACAAAGTTGTCCGTGAGGACCCTATTGTAATCGCACTGTTTATTAGGGCCCGAGCGACGACGAAGCCGTCCGTAGAACCCTGTTGTAATTGTGCTGTTCATTATTATTATTATTAGGGTCCGAGCGACGACGAAGTCGTCCGTAGGACCCTATTGTAATCGCGCTGTTTATTATTAGGGCCCGAGCAACGATGAAGCCGTCCGCCTGGGAAGGGGAGTCTCCACTGGCAGGTGAAGCTGGCCTGCGACCGGGTGATCGGGAACAACAGGCTGGATCCACCGAAGCCCCAGTGGTGGCAGAGGCGCAGACAATCCGCTCGAACAGTAGCAGGGACCTGACTTGCAGGCAGATCTCAAGTGAGCGCTGATTCTCACCAAAACACCGCCCCGCTTGCCCCGTCTTCTGGACCGCTTCTTTCGCTTAGTGATAGCAGGTGAGCGGCGCAGGTAAGCCGGTACAGACTCCAGGAATGGTGGGAGGCTCGAGTTTTGATCGCCCAAACCATGCTTGAACAGCATCTCTAGGGATGTTCTGATGTTAAGAAGTGCTTGGCGATAATACACCAGTAAAGCAGATACATCTTGGCAGCAAACACAGAACAATAATAGAGCAAACAGGAATCCAAGCAGCCCTGACAGACGGCTGGCCACACACACTGGCGCCATCATGTTGCGCGATTACAGTAGGGTCCTCACGGTTGACTTCGTCGTCGCTTGGGCCCTAATAAACAGCGCGATTACAATACGGTTCTCACAGATGACTTTGTCATGGCTCGGGCCCTTATAAACAGCACAATTACAATAGGGTCCTACGGACGACTTCGTCGTCGCTCGGACCCTAATAATAATAATAATAATAATAATAATAAACAGTGCGATTATAATAGGGTCCACACGGATAACTTCGTCATCGCTCGGGCCCAAATAAACAGCGCGATTACAATAGGGTCCTCATTGACGACTTCGTCGTTGCTCGGGCCCTAATAAACAGCACAATTACAATAGGGTCCTACCCGGAGGACTTGCAGTCGTCGCTCAGGCCCTAATAATAATAAACAGTGCGATTTCAATAGGGTCCTACGGACGACTTTCAGTCGTCGCTCGGACCCTAACAATAAACGTACTGTACCAGAAACAATAGGGTCCTAATAACACTTGATCATATGTCAGCATGATAAAAACAGAAATGACAGAAACCATCTTTGGAAAAAAATAGTATTTGATGTGTACTTTGAGTTTTTAGTTTGACCCCTGTCCCATCTTCTCACATGGAGAGGGCAGACTTTATTACCTATACTGCAGTCAGACACCAGGGGGATATACAGATTTTTTGGCTTTGGTTTGGGGGTACTGTCATGTCGTCAAACTTTTTTATACAGCCTATACACCTTATTCCTAGCCCCCATAATACCTTGCCCGATTTATGTGTGCAACTTCCAGCCTTGAAGCATTTAGCGAGGGTTTTAAAGCAATGGTAACAATATGTTTACAGTCCTTTTTTCTTTGTAAGAGCATTTGGGCGATGAAACATGGAACACACCACCTGTTTTAGCTTAAATGGGATTATGTGATCATACATCCGCCATCTCTGACAGCCATCTCAAAGCATTATATATTTTTTTTCCTTTTTTTTCAACCGAGCACGCCATCAATTAGCTTGCCTTGTTCCGTTAAAATATTGTAAACATTAACATGGCCCAAGCTAGTTTAAGGTAAACATCTGCTCCTTCTAAAAATGATTTATCAATCAATTTTTTCAATCAATTTTATTTATAAAGCCCAATATCACAAATCACAATTTGCCTTACAGGGCTTTACAGCATATGACATCCCTCTGTCCTTAGGACCCTCGCAGCAGATAAGGAAAAACTCCCCCAAAAAACCCTTTAACGAGGAAAAAACAGTAGAAACCTCAGGAAGAGCAACTGAAGAGGGATCCCTATTCCAGGATGGACAGACGTGCAATAGATGTTGTACAGAACAGATCAGCATAATAAATTAGCAGTAATCCGTATGACACAATGAGACAGAAAGAGAGAGAGACAGAGACAGAGACAGAGACAGAGACAGATGCAGGACAGACGGTAATGACAGTANGAGACAGTGGACCACAAAGGCTGCGGAGAAGAAGCCGAGTTAGTGACATGCAGTATGGCCAAGTTAGCAAGATGCAGTAACAGGACATGAGAGAGAGAGAGAGAGAGAAGGAGAGAAGGTGCCCGGTGTATTATAGGAAGTCCCCCGGCAGACTGAGCCTAACTAGGGGCTGGTATAAGGCAAGCCTGAGCCAGCCCTAACTATAAGCTTTATCAAAGAGGAAAGTCTTAAGTCTAGTCTTAAATGCGGAGACGGTGTCTGCCTCCAGGTCCGCAACAGGAAGATGATTCCACAGGAGAGGAGCCTGATAGCTGAAGGCTCTGGCTCCTGATCTACTTTTGGAGACTTTAGGGACCACGAGTAACCCTGCATTCTCAGAGCGCAGTGTTCTGGTGGGATAATATGGCACTATGAGCTCTCTAAGATATGACAGAGCCTGTCCATTTAGAGCTTTATAAGTTAACAGTAGGATTTTAAATTAAATTCTGGATTTTAAAGGGAGCCAGTGCAGAGAAGCTAAAACAGGAGAAATATGATCCCGTTTCTTAGTTCCTGTTAGTATGTGTCGCTGCATTCTGAATTAGCTGGAGAGTTTTTAAGGACTTACTAGAGCTACCTGATAATAGGGAGTTACAGTAATCCAGTCTAGAGGTAACAAAAGCATGGACCAATTTTTCGGCATCTTTTCTTTTACGATTTCTGATGACTTATTAAAAGATACTAAAACATTCAGCAAACATTTAACATAATTTAGTATTAACTGTGGATCCATGTAAAGTGAATAAATGTGATGTTTCCCAGTTAATCTTCTGCTCGTCTGCAACGACGTAGTTTACATGTTTTTTTTAACTTCTGATTTATTATGAACTGTTCTGAGTGAAACACGATTGAGCAGCAGACTTCAGTAATAGCAATATGTAGTAGTAGTAAAAGATATAACTTTTGGCATTCATTTTTTTTTAATGATATAAAGGAAGTACGGTAAATCAGTAACACATTCTCAGCTCTAATGACTAAATACATTTTTCAAGGTATGTTGCTGAGTTTATTTTATAATGAGCAATTTTCTAATGTATTTTTTTTTTTTTTTTTTTTTAATTTTATATACTTTATTAATCCCCGAGGGGAAATTCAATTTTTCACTCTGTTTTTCAATTACACACAGGTCCGAACACAAACATGCACAAACTGGACCTATACATGCACTAAGTGGAGAGATGTCAGAGTGGGCTGCCCATGACAGGCGCTCTGAGCGGTTGGGGGGTTCGGTGCCTTGCTCAGGGGCACCTCGGCAGTGCCCAGGAGGTGAACTGGCACCTCTCCAGCTACCAGTCCACACTCCATGTTTTGGTCCGGACGGGGACTTGAACTGGCGACCCTCCGGTTCCCAACCCAAGTCCCTATGGACTGAGCTACTGCCGCCCCCAATGTAGGTTGTATGTAATGTAGGTTGAGAATGAAGTCAGACGGGGAAAGACAGGGATATCATGTACTGAGGTTGAGTGCTACACCTGTCAGTCTAGGTGTCATTCTCTTCTAATACTTTTTTGCCTTGTCTCGTGAAACGCTTGTGGTTTTAGTTCTCATATCAATGGTACCTTTGGCAACAGGAACAATCATTTTTTGTTCTGGTTCAACACACATTTGCTGAAGACAAAAATTTAGCTTAGACTGGTTGTTAGTCGTTAAAGACACAGACAGTCCAACAGGTACCAGAGCTCTGCACATTTTAGAAAATGCCAAGTTAACATTAGTTAAATATTTGTTAAAAAGTATTTGCTAAACTGAAGGCACATTACTTCCAAAATAAACCAGCATTGGCGGTTAGCCACCAAGAGTAGCCACTGGGACTAACCACACACACTCTATGGGACTAACTAGCTAACTGCTACTTCCGCTATCTCACTGGAAGTTGCGCACATAATCATTTTCACAATAGTGCCCTCAGGAATAAGGTGGATAGTCCCAACCCAGCAGCGTTGTACTGTGCCCACCCTCCGGTGTCCCCCAAGGAGTAAGTGGCTCAAAAACCCCTTTATCACTTTTTAACTAGCCAGCGTCCCTACTGCCTTCAGGGAGAAGGTATGGCAGCATCAGCTGCAAGACAACCAGGAAGCTGAACAGCTTCTTTTCTGAGGCTGTCAGGCTGGTCAATGGACTGCCTCCCCTCTCCACACTTACACCCACACACACACTCACCCCCCTTCCTGACAGCTAGCCACCTGTCAGGGCGACAGATTGGACTCAATGCAGTGCCAGTACTTTATTTGTGACTTTATGAGTATGTTGTGCGATTTTAAATTTTATTATTTTGTTCTAATTTTTTAATTTTTATCTATTTATTGTTTGTTCTTTTTTTGTTTGTTTGTTTTTTAATATTTATTATTGACTTTTAATGCACTGCCTGCACTGATGGAGAATTAGTATTTCATTTTTTTTCAGTGTCTACTAGAGTTACCGATACCGGTATCGGAAATGCCTCCGATACTGCCTAAAATGCGGTATCGGGTATCGGCGAGTACAGTACAATGCCTCACGTCATTACGCATACGTGCGCTACAGGCAAATGAAAACGGAAATGGAGCGGAGTTTAAAAAGCATTCT
>NC_065511.1:1149909-1149982 GCF_006386435.1 Epinephelus moara
TGATGAAGACGGGATGGTCAAACTGGACTTTACATTTCACATCCCTTTTTTTTTTTTTTTTTTTTTTTTTTTT
>NC_065511.1:1150667-1152075 GCF_006386435.1 Epinephelus moara
GGGGCCCGGCACCGCCCCCGGGGAGAGAACCAGCACCGCACCGGACGGGCCCGCACCAGGCGCCGGCCACCAGCAGACGCCGGACCGGACGGTAGTGAGAGCCCACCCAGGCCCGGGCGGACGAGGGAGGCAAGGAGGCGGTGATGCTGCAAGGCATATGTCCCTGGCGCATCGGGAACCAGGGGACCGCGAAGGGCCACCCGCCCGAACCCCCCAGGACGGGCCCCCACCAACACACAGTTGGTGGGGGGCCGCCATATTTGAATACAGTGGCCGAAAGGGATGTACGCGTTGGGGGCCGCCATATTTGAATACAGTGGCCGAAAGGGATGTACGCGTTTCGCCTTTCACGTTTACCTAGAACTTGCCGTCACTGGAGACAGAGAAGGTGAAGCTCAATCCGGGGCGCTTCTGCGTGAACCTGCTTTGTACTTTTATGATTCTGTCGCACTTTAAATGGAGGACCACACATATGTTTTGCCCCGTAAGAGGGAAACCACGCCACCAAATAAAAGAAAAAGATCAGATAAGCGAGGACGGGACAAAACGCGAGTGAATGTCGGCATTGCTTATTCCAAGTGGAAAAAACTCCTGTGGAAGAACACTCTGGAAACACATATATTATAATCGTACCAACCTATATTTGCCGCACTGTGCCGTGACTATCACATGAAACGTGTTATTTTAGCATTACTGTGCTAATGTTTGCTCGTGTTACCAAAACAATTAGAAATAAAACACTCCTAACATAACGTTATATCGCACAGATAACCTATATCTCACTGGTAAGCTATTACATATTGTACCACCCACCAGGACGTGTGGAAAGGATGATGCAGTTATTCGGTAAACCACCATTTATTACTGAACAGTAACATTACGGGTTACTGTTGGCCGTAACCACGCCAAAACAACCAATAAACAAGAACTTAGCTGTAACTTCAACTGTGCACTCCTGCTCTCTCCTCCAGCTCGCTCATACACACACCAGCACCCGCACTCACACAGCTCTCATCCCCGTCACACTCACACCCCGCCCCCCTACCTATACTCATTCAATCCCAAACATGCCATTAACTCACAGAACATTGACATTATAACAGAACATTTACTGCAGGGTCGTTACAATATCGCAACATGGTTTAGATTCCTAAATAAATATTCACCTCATCGCTAGATAGGCCTACTCCTGAAAAACTTGAAAAACTCTTGGATGATGCCATCTCTGTCTGCACAAGGCTTTCTGTCCTACGAGGCCAACATCACTTACCCGACGGGAGGGGTGAGCGAGTGAGCGCGAGTGAGCCCTGCAATCTAGAATTTGATCATCAAATTCTACTGCAGAGACTGGATCACTTAATTGGCCTAAAAGGTTCTGCACTAAGCTGGTTTAAATCTTATTTATCTG
>NC_065511.1:1153085-1156304 GCF_006386435.1 Epinephelus moara
TAATATTATTACTTTCAATAATGTTGTTGTAAGCTACTGTCATTACCTGCATATCTCTCTCTCTCTCTCTCTCTCTCTCTCTCTCTCTCTCTCTCATTGTGTCATACGGATTACTGTTAATTTATTTTGCTGATCTGTTCTGTACGACATCTATTGCACGTCTGTCCATCCTGGAAGAGGGATCCCTCCTCAGTTGCTCTTCCTGAGGTTTCTACCGTTTTTTTCCCCGGTTAAAGGGGTTTTTTTGGGGAGTTTTTCCTTATCCGCTGCGAGGGTCATGAGGACAGAGGGATGTCGTATGCTGTAAAGCCCTGTGAGGCAAATTGTGATTTGTGATATTGGGCTTTATAAATAAAATTGATTGATTGATTGATTTATTGATGTCACTGTAACAACTGGGGGTGCTGTCAGATATGGGTAAAATATGGTTAAAATTCATTTTCACCCATTTAGAAATGAGATATTTAAAATCTGTTTACACAAATGTGTTTACCATCCCCTTAAAGTCCACAGTGTACTCTCAATTCAGTATTCAATTCAGTATTTACAACTTCCAAATCTAGGAAAAACACTTATATTTTTTAAAAACTACAATTCCAATTCCATGCAGCTTGATACATATTAGCAACATAGTTGTAGTTCTTCTGATTTGCAAAGTAGGGTTCGAAATAGGGTCGTAAAAAGATACATCTACTGAATATATCAAATATCTAGTAAAGCCGAACTAGTAAATACACTGCACCTAGATGAACTATGTTAAGAAAAAGTAAAGATGTCGGTTAATTTCAGATATTTTATCTAGTACTCTAGAAGCAGCGTTTTTGGGACGGTAGATCTTCAGGGTTGTAGAGTTGTGAAATAGGGTCGTAAAAAAGTAAATCTAGTGCAGCCGAACTATCATGTTATTATTATTATTATTATTATTATTGTTGAGGGGAAATTACAACAGAAGAATATATTTGCCGTTTTAATACCAAGGACACTTTCGTGTTTTTGTATGTATACAGAAATGTTAAAGATATCATTGAGGAAGAAGACATTGACGTGACGTTGTTGAACCAGGGAATTTATGTGTCCACCGCGACAAAGGATCCTAATTGACTTTACATTGGCATTGTTTCCGTGGTACTGGCACGTAATTTTAACCCATTACGTGCTGCCACCACAGAAGAGGTCGTGGTCATTTCTGTGAGATCAGGTTGTGTTGACCTCACTGGGTCAATGGAGCATCGGACTAAAAGGACTAAAAGGACTAAAAGGGCGGCTGTGGCTCAGAGGTAGAGCGGGTCGGCCACCAATCAAAAGTTCAGCGATTCGATCCCGGGCTCCTCCAGTCTGCATGTCAAAGTATCAGTAAGATACTGAACCCCAAATTGCTCCCGATGGCTGTTCCATCAGTGTGTGTGTGTGTTAAAACTGAGTAGCAGGTGGTACCTTGTATGGTAATCTCGGCCACCAGTGTATGAATGTGTCTGTGAATGGGTGAATGTGACTCGTCGTGTAAAAAGTGCTTTGAGTGGTCCGATGACTAGAAAGGCGCTATACAAATGCAGGCCCATTTACCATCCAAAGGCCTTGTATTTCCCTTTTTTTTCTCTTTCTCTTCGCTGTGCTTTTATTATTATAAGGAGTGGACTGACTGATTTGGGGGGCCCGGGCAAACTCTGTCTTGCTTTATTTTATCCCTTTCTCTAACTGGGAATGTTGGTATTGTCAGCAGTAGAAGTAGGCTACTCAAAACTTTTTTTCTGAAGTAAAACAATATCAATTTCATACTGAAGTCCTGTACTCAATTATTGAAGAGTGATGGAGAGGTTTTATCTGCACTGTGTAGCCTACTTAAATTTACTTAAAGCCTGTTCAAGGTGGAGCTTTAAATTGTTATACAATGCTGGATAATTTAATCAATAATATTGCATCATATTTTAATTGTTATATTTTATGAGTAAAAAATCTGACAAAAAATGACAACAAAAAAAAAAAAATCTTTTGTAAGTCCTCTGGGGCCTTTTGTAAGTTGGGGTGAAATGAGTGAAAAAGAATAGTAACATAATATTTTTCATATCATGTTTCATATGTAAAGCTCATTACAAATCTTAATCAAAATCACATGTCAGTCCTTATGACTTTGGTGCAGCTGATGGCAGGAAACATTAGACTGATGTAGTAAATAAGTAGATGCACCGCACACAAAAAGGCTGAATTGATCCTTCTTTTCATTTAATCTTCAGCGTTTCATCCACTTACTCAGGATAATAACTCTATAGCTGTTTGGGGCCTTTTTAATTAGGGACATAGCCAAAGTCACCTTCTGAGTTGTGCATTAAAATAGCCCTTGATCTGAGGAAATGTAAGTTAAAAATTCCTAATTTAGAAGATTTGATTATTCATTCCTGTATAACATTACAACTACACCAGCTAGTGATGCTATTGAGGACAGCTAGGCTCCCACTAAAAAGTGTGTGAAATAAACAGGTGTAATTAGAAAGCTGTTGTAAGGCTATTTCATTCATCCACACTGTTGGCACTTTATAGCAGTTGTTAGACTTTGAAGATGGCCTTTTGAGTATTGAGACTAGCAACCCTCAGGTCTGATTAAACAAATTATACTGTGATGTTATTGTAGGTTTATTTGTCCTTGTCTGACTTTAAGGATGGCCTAGTAGCCTGCAAGCTACTACCATTATAGGCTAATGTTTTTATAAATATATATATTCAGATACGAAATAGTCTTTTTTCAAACAATTTCCTGTCCTGATACACAAAATTATTCTGTTCTTGATGCATTGTTGGTTTTCATAGCACCCTCAATCTATCTAATCTAGACTACTACATGTATTATTTAATATAATGTCCGGAGAATTTTTAAACCTTTTAACCTGCATGGATTTTAAACAGCACATCACACAGCCAACTCACAACAGAGGACACACCCTGGACCTGGTCATAACCTATGGCCTGTCCACTGGTGTGTTGTTGACCTGGCTGTGTCTGACCACTACTGTGTGTATTTTAACATCACCAGTTTTAGCCATCAGGAGGCCCCGGTGAGAACGGTGAGGAAACGCTACCTAACTTCTGAAGTGGCTGCAAATTTTATCGAGATTTTACAGAGCACTCCTGCTGAAATTTTACCTGCACCCTGTGATTTTATTGTGGACAATTTTAACAGTAAATTAAAGTCAACTCTTGACTCAGTGGCTCCACTTTTAACCAAAA
>NC_065511.1:1158272-1162294 GCF_006386435.1 Epinephelus moara
TTGATTGATTGATTGATTGATTGATTGATTGATTGATTGATTGATAAGAGGTTCGATGTGTGGAAATGCAGGAAATTTGATTTATTTTTTCATTTTTTTCTAGGAGAGGACCTGCAGACCCTTTGCCATTTATGTGTCTTTCCAGATTTTCTCCCTCACTTTAAAACAGCTTGGTGCTTAGCTGCAGCATTGTGACTGTGTTGCTTTACAACACTCAACAAAACAATCCCTGATGAAAAGTACAACATATGTGGATTTACCTANTTGATTGATTGATTGATTGATTGATTGATTGATTGATTGATTGATAAGAGGTTCGATGTGTGGAAATGCAGGAAATTTGATTTATTTTTTCATTTTTTTCTAGGAGAGGACCTGCAGACCCTTTGCCATTTATGTGTCTTTCCAGATTTTCTCCCTCACTTTAAAACAGCTTGGTGCTTAGCTGCAGCATTGTGACTGTGTTGCTTTACAACACTCAACAAAACAATCCCTGATGAAAAGTACAACATATGTGTGATTTACCTATTACCAACCTGTAAAGAACAAGAAAATGATAAAACAGGTAACATTAGTTTGCTTCCTTTTCTCACTACTGACAGTATGAATTCCAAGCCTTCTAACTGGGAAGAGGATGCCCCCTTGTGGTAAAAATGGGAACTTAGCTCTAAACAGAAATTAACTCGCATTGAAATAAATTATGCTCTCATACAAAGATACATTTATGAAAACACACAATATGTTAAAAGAAATTACATGATGTTTCACAGATAGCTTTGTAATTCAAGCACACCTGTTTTAATTAATATCTTTTCAATCATTTTAAGGCACTCAAATACTGAAATACATCAATAAAGAAACTCCAGCTCCTGTGGGCTGCTGCTGCTACTACAGCAGCCGCCAAAACAGACTCTTAATTATGTTTTATAGAAACTTTATTATGTGTCTTTGGTGCAGTCACACATCCCTCTTTGACTGCTGACAAATGAAGATATGAGGACATCATACTAAAGGCCTCAGACATGTTTGCCTGTGGCACATGTGGTGTGTGATGATCCTGTTAGTCTGTCAAAGCATCACTTTTCCCACTGTCTGGCCTCAGAGGGGCTCAGTCACCACTCTGTGGTGAGGCAGAGTTTAAGTGCGCCACAGAGAGGGGGAGTCAGCCCCAGACAAACCAGGCAACATGGTTGTTCCACTTACCCTGTCATTTTCTTCTTCTCATTACCCCTTTGTCAGAAACCAAAGGCCTCATCCTAATAGGTCCTTGTTTTCTTTTCCATGTTTGTCTTAAGAAATTGCTTATATTACCCCAGAATGGGAGCAGGGTGTGCACACAGTAAGATCCCCATCATCTGTGTAATTTAGTCCCGTGGTGCTGAACACAGTGAGCCTGCCACAGTGACACGTAGAGCAAAGAGGGGACAGTGGGAGTATTCATTCTGTCTGGTTAGCCAAAAGAGAAATAAAATTGAAGGGTTCTGGTTTAAAGAAATACCCCGAACATTTATTGAAACAGCCATGTGTACCACCACAGACAGAGAGGGAGTAAGAGAGGAAGGACTGCATATCATGACTAGATACACAAGTGGATCACAAAAACAGTCCAGACAAACCAAAAGAGGTCAAGCTGTTTGTGAGTTAAAAAGAACTCTGTGTGTAATAACACACATTGAATATGAAGTCTGTTACACAAAAACATTTTGCAATCATCCAGTGTGTGCTCTGACTCTCCTCTCCGACTCTGAATTAAACAAATTAAGGCCAAGTAATGTGCTGTTCACACTACAAGCCAAAGGTAAGGATTTAGAGCAGTAAGTAATCTCAACTTTTGTTCCTGTGGGCCAAATTTGGCCGGTGATAGGGTGCTAAGTGGCCTGCTAACCATTTTCTAATTTACAATGGGAAATAAATTGATTCATACTGAGAGTTTTCTTTGTTTTTTGTACTTTGATAAGGTGCCTTTTCTTTTTCTGGAGTGTCAATCAATCAATCTGGAGAAAACCAAATTGCATGGGATGTAGAGAATTGTGGCAGATTTGTAAGTGGTCTCACAATTGTTTAGCGACCCATATTTCCATTATTTTGGACATGACGGGCAAAATTCTGATTGGTCTGTAGTTTCTCACATCTGTCTTTACCCCAGATTTAAAAAATAGGACTGACATTATCTACCTTCCAAGATGTAGGAACAACACATGTAGAAATGGATAAATTAATCAAGTTTGTAACTGGATGTATTAAAGAGTCTTTGTGCATTTTTAAAAAGTTGTTGTCAAGTCCAAAGTCATCCTTGGCTTTAGAGTTATTTAGCTCACATATGATATTGTTTACTTCAGATTCTGGTATTGCATTTAGAGTGAACACAGGTTGGGTGGTGTCAATAAATTTGTGCTCACAGTCCGGTGGTATGAAAAGCTGTGTTATCTCTAATACTGATTTGATGAAGAAATTATTAAATTCTGTGGCAAGGAAGGCAGGACTTGTCACCAACTGATTGTCCACATAGAGCTCTAGTTCTTTATTATTATCAATTCAATCAATTCAATTTTATTTATAAAGCCCAATATCACAAATCACAATTTGCCTCAGAGGGCTTTAAAGCATATGACATCCCTCTGTCCTTAGGACCCTCGCAGAGGATAAGGAAAAACTCCCCCCAAAAAAACCTTTAACAGGGAAAAAAAATGGTAGAAACCTCAGGAAGAGCAACTGAGGAGGGATCCCTCTTCCAGGACAGAGCAACATGTTAAATTGATAAATATAAATATAAATTAACAGTAATCCATATGACACAATGAGACAGAAAGAGGGACAGAGACAGAGAGAAATGCAGGACAGACGGTAATGACAATAGCTTACAAAAACATTAATTAAAGTAATAATATTATAATTCTAATTATGGCTATTGTGGTACAGTATGTTGAAAGTATATATTAATATCTGATAGTATCAATATGTGAAAATAATAATATGTGTATAATAACAGTAGAAGTATGACTAATGATAACAGCAGCAGGATGCATCAGGCAAGACCACGGCAGCAGCACAACCACACACGTCACACTATCCAGGCACCGCTGCGATATAAATTAACCTGCGAGACAGTGGAGCACAAAGGCTCCAGAGAAGCGGAGTTAGTGACACGCAGTACAGCAGAGTTAGCGAGATGCAGTAACAGGACATGAGTGTTAGCAAAGGAGAGAGAGAGAGAGAGAGAGAGAGAGAGAGAGAGAGAGAGAGAGAGAGAGAGAGAGAGAGAGAGAGAAGGAGAGAAGGAGAGAAGGTGCTTGATGTATTATAGGAGGTCCCCCGGCAGACTAGGCCTAAGTCAGCCTAACTAGGGGCTGGTACAGGCAAGCCTGAGCAGACCCTAACTATAAGCTTTATCAAACAGGAAAGTCTTAAGTCTAGTCTTAAATGTGGAGATGGTGTCTGCCTCCCGAACCGCAACAGGAAGATGATTCCACAGGAGAGGAGCCTGATAGCTGAAGGCTCTGGCTCCTGATCTCCTTTTGGAGACTTTTGGGACCACAAGTAACCCTGCATTCTCAGAGCACAGTGTTCTGGTGGGATAATATGGCACTATGAGCCTGACCATTTAAAGCTTTGTACGTTAGGAGAAGGATTTTAAATTCAATTCTGGATTTTACAGGGAGCCAGTACAGAGAAGCTAAAACAGGAGAAATATGATCACGTTTCTTAGTTCCTGTTAGTACACATGCCGCTGTGTTCTGAATTAGCTGGAGAGTTTTTAAAGACTTATTAGAGCTACCTGATAATAGGGAGTTACAGTAATCCAGCCTAGAGGTAACAAAAGCGTGGACCAATTTTTCTGCATCTTTTAGGGCATAGGCCTAATTTTCGCAATATTACGCAGATGAAAAAATGCAGTCTGTGAGTGTACTAACAGGAACTAAGAAACGAGATCATATTTCTCCTGTTTTAGCTTCTCTGCACTGGCTCCCTGTAAAATCCAGAATTGAATTTAAAATCCTACTGTTAACTTATAAAGCTAAGAG
>NC_065511.1:1162913-1166446 GCF_006386435.1 Epinephelus moara
AAGGACAGAGGGATGTCGTATGCTGTAAAGCCCTGTGAGGCAAATTGTGATTTGTGATATTGGGCTTTATAAATAAAATTGAATTGAATTGAATTGAATTGAATTGAATTGAATTGAATTGAGGTTTGTTTTAAATGGGAATTAAAAGACAAAGCTTGGTCAAATATTACTCCAAGGTTTCTTACGGTAGTGCTAGAGGCCAGAGCAATGCCATCCAGAGAAACTATGTCATCAGATAAAGACCCTCTGAGTTGTTTTGGGCCAAGAACAATAACTTCAGTTTTGTCTGAATTTAACATAAGGAAATTGATGCTCATCCAGGTTTTTATGTCTTTAAGGCATTTTTGAAGTTTAGTTAATTGATCAGTTTCTTCTGGCTTCATCGATAAATACAACTGTGTATCATCCGCATAACACTGGAAATTTACAGAGTGATTTCTAATGATGTTACCTAAGAGAAGCATAAATAGAGTGAATAGGATTGGTCCGAGCACAGAACCTTGTGGAACTCCAAAACAAACTTTAGTATGTAGAGATGTTTCATCATTAACATGAATGAACTCAAAATGATCAGATAAATAAGATTTAAACCACCTTAGTGCAGAACCTTTGAGGCCAATTAAATGTTCTAGTCGCTGTAGAATTTGATGGTCAATTGTGTCAAATGCAGCACTAAGATCTAATAAAACAAGTACAGAGACGAGTCCTTTGTCTCAAACAATCAGAAGATTATTTGTAATTTTAACTAGTGCTCTCTCAGTGCTATGATGCACTCTAAATCCTGACTGAAATTCCTCAAATAAATTATTATCATGGAGAAAATCACACAGCTGGTGTGCGACTACTTTCTCAAGGATCTTTGAAAGAAAGGGATGATTAGATATTGGTCTATAGTTGGCTAACACCTCTGGATCCAGGGTGGGCTTTTTTAGAATGGACCTGAACAACGCATAGTGCGTCCAAATTCACACCTGTTCTTCTCTATGGTTTTTCTCCGCGACCGTGCGTCATAGCGAGAAGCCACGTATATCACATGAAACAGCGGAACCGTACCTTTCCGACAAGATCAAGCACTTGTTGGTAAAAAATGGTAAAGTTACACTAAAATTATGTATAACAGAGCTTTCATACAGCATTGCACACACATTACTGTTGGATGGATTACTCGCGAATGCAGGCTCGCACAGAAATGCCACGCATATCAGCTGAAAGTGCAGGACCGGAGCTTTCCAATGATACCACACACATCATTGTGCTGTCATCCCATCACGCTATAAATCCAGATCAATTGTCTACAAAATAAAAACCTGACAAATTTCTTTACAATCCATTATACAGATCTTGTTATCAGTCACTTCATATAGTGAGGAATATCGTATCTTACCACATCTTAGGCTTGCGTTTGTTTCTCCCTGTCTATCCACATTTGTAGTCCAGCTTTCAAGATGCAAATAACTCCATATTGTCCAGTTGACACTCCATCAAACTTTGTATGACAAGACCAGCGCACTTCACCTTTGCGCACCCAGACAACTGTAGCCTAATTATGCATGCTGACAGGGCAGTAGTCACCATATACATTGAGGGGGACACGTCCCCCATCCCAGCCCCCAATGCCCAAAATGCAAAGAAAGTGGGAAATATTATCTTGGAGTACATCATTGCACTTGGTTGACTATTTTTCTATTATCTTAGATGTAAATATTGCATGTTTCTTTCAGATAAAACACATTTTTGACTTGTTATTGAGTCAATGGAATTTCTTGCAATAATGGAAAAATACTGTCAATCATGTCCGCCTGGCACAAACCACATGTTTTGGACAGCTGTGAAGTGGTGGTTCTTATATTGCCAGATTCCAGAGAGTCTCCCCTCTTCATATATGGCAGAATATGTCAACTTCCAACTTGCTATGGTGAGATACATGTAAAAATGTAAGAATTTAGTGACACACATTTGTTTTTTTTCATTGATATAAAAATGAATATAAAATACAGGCACATAGAAGGACATGGGATGATGGCAAATCTGGTTAGCCCAGATTGTCCTGAAAAAAACAAGATATAGCATGTGTATGTAGCCTTTATAATGACTGTGATATGAGCTTAAAAGTAAAGGCAATAAAAATACCCCAAAAAAGGCCTAGGGCCCAAAGGGTTAATTACAGCTACCTCAAAGGACTGTGGTACATAGCTATATTGATCATGTGAGTGTTAACTAAAGGTAAGACTTCCTTAAGTAGCCTAGTTGGGATGGGGTCTAAGAGACACGTTGATAGATGAAGAAATCATTGCGGTCAATTGTTGAAGAGAAATCAGGGAGAAGCTTTCTAAATATATATATCAGGTCTTACAGCTGTGTTTGAGGGCAGATTGGTTCTGTTTGAGGGCAGGAGGTCATGAATTTCGCCTCAGATAGTTAGAATTTTGTCATTAAAAAGCTCATAAAATCATTACTGCTCAGGGCTAAAGGAATACAAGGCTCAATAGAGCTGTGACTCTCAGTCAGCCTGGCTACAGTGCTGAAAAGAAACCTGGGGTTGTTCTTATTTTCTTCTATTAATGCTGAGTAATAGTTTGCTCTGGCATTGCAGAGGCCCCTCTTAAACGTTTTGAGACTTTGTTCCTAGACTAAGTGAGATTCTTCCAGTTTGGTTAATCACCAATTCCTTTCAAATTTTCGCGATATTTGTTTTAATTTTTGGGTTTGAGAAGAGCAAAGAGCGAACTTTCTTTGCTTTGTTAACTTCTTTGTGAGAGGTGCTACAGAGTCGAGTGTTGTTCGCAGCGAGCCCGCAGTGCTATCGACAAGATCAATTCGGGAGAGTTTAAAGTCGGCACGGGAAACCTCTGTTACAGAAGGACATGGTATTAAATTCAACGTCAATGGAATCTTTGCCTTAAATTTTGCAACAGCACTATCTGATAAACATCTAGTGTAGTAACTGTCACTGAGTGGCGTGTAATCGAGTAAAAAGAAATCAAAAGCTATTAAATAGCCAATCGTATGGCTCCTTACATTTTCTCCACACTTTTAAACCAATCACAGAGCTACTGAGCTACTGTTTGCAGTGTTCAAACAAGATGCGCTAGACTGAAACGGTGGAAGAGACATGGATCAATCTCAACCTGTAAGTAACACATTTATCTTATTATCCCCTCATTGTATATCTATGTTATTGAATTATAATGAGTTGAAGCGTTCTGCTTAGCCAAGTAACATGTTTGAATGAACATAAACTATGAATACAGCCTATGTAAGGAGCCATACGACTGGCTGAAAGCGAACACACCTGATTAACTGATGAATCTGTCAATCAGAGTCATAAATTTGATTGACAGATTTATCAGCCAATGGTGACGTTCGTTGACCTGCGACGTCAGGGTAGTCTCAAAATTCACAGCACAGATTTCTCTCACAAATGTAGAGAGGTTCACAAATGAGTAGCAGTTTGTAAATGCACATTCAGCGATTCACATGATCTGCGAATTTATATTACAAGTGTGCCTCAAAATAATATTTGTGAAGCAGAG
>NC_065511.1:1166611-1177498 GCF_006386435.1 Epinephelus moara
CCCCTTTAAGCAGCAGGTGGTTCCCCCCCCCCCCCCCCCCCCCCTTTTCCAGTTGCACCTACAGGTCTAAAGAGATTTACGTCTCCATAAACGTTCAAATCAAAAATGTACTGTACTCACCTCCAAGGCTAATAAATGTTCAGAACGGTTGCTTAACTGTCTATGAACTTTACTTGACATAATAAATAGCAAACTCTGCATAGTGTGGTGTGTTACAACTAAATCTAATTATCTAAAGTATTGGAAAATAATAACCATATTCATATTCTGATTCATTGATTAGTTGCTTTTATTAATAACCACTATTTTATACCATCATCAAAGGATGCCACACATAATTGCAGATCTACAAGCTTACAACTCACATTCATTTCTACCTATAATGACATGTGAGTTAGTATATTAAGTACTGGGTTGTTAATTTACAGTTTGTAATCACTTAAATAATGTTGTCTGTCTTTCACAGGGCTGAGGAGGGCTTTATATTTGTTCTAGTGTGTCCTTTGTGAGGGACCTACAGTTGTCTTCCTTGTTGCCAGTGTCGTGATGTGCTTTAGCCAGCATCCTCCTTGTAAGAGCAATACAATTACTTTCCTTTTTTCTTGGCTATCTATTATACATTTATTTTAGTCAAGACTTGACAACTTGCATGGATATTGTTCAGTAATCACTTAAATAATGTATATATCTTTTGTTGTCTGTCTTTCACAGGGCTCTCTATTTGTGTGATTGTGAGTGACCTACGGTACCTTGCTGCCAGCCTGCCAATGCCATGACAGTTTCACCGCTTTTGAGTGATTGATAAACACTCTTGAATCTTAAATCCTTTCTCCAGTATCCTTCTTAAGACCAAGTGAGCAACATACTGTGTAGTCATGATTTATTTTATTCAAGGCTCCAGAATATAAAGGGATATTGTTCAGTGTAGTAGTGTTATTAAGGGCTTGTGTGTTTATATGTACTTCAACGGGGGCTAGTTGGCACAGTATCTGTACGCGGATTGTAGTGGTGGGCCAGTCTGGACCAAAAAGTCCAGGGCCAAATTTTTGTCCCAGTCCAGCCCTGACTAGAGGGTGTCGCTGTGTTGAATTTCATACATATAGGGCCGGATCTGCTAAGATCCCAATTTGCTTGTACTAATTTGCGTGCGCAATCTAGAATTTTGCGTGTGGGGCTGAATCGTGGTTTGCGGGTGATTTACTAAGAGTGATTGCGTAAATGACAACAGGTGCAAACGTGTTGGAGACACCCTATTTAAATGAGGGTTTTGCATGTTTCATGGTTTGCAGCATGGCGAGTTTGGAGAGAAAGCGCAAAGTGAAATTCGACCCTATGGAATTAGAGGTGTTGGTAGATGAGGCCAATAAACACTTAAATGAGCTACAGCAAAGAAACCTGACTGTCTCACAAAGGAACGCTATATGGGAAGAAATCTGTGAAAAAGTAAATGCTGTTGGTAAAACGATGCGATCAGTGGATGAAGTGAAAAGAAGATATCAAGGCATCAGAAGAAGAACAAAAGAAAAATTGGCGTATAATAAAATGTCTGCAAATAAAACAGGTGGGGGCACAGTAGATGAGATGCCTCTGACCAACAGCCAAGGACCGGAGAAGGAGGAGAGGTGCGCACGGCGGGCAAGTTCCACCTGCGTAAAAGGAAACACAAATAATACACTCAAACTGTCACGTTTAAGTTTTCTTATATTGGCTATGAATGTTCATTTTGTGTAAAATAGGCTATACGATAACTGTTTAGTTTTGTTTTTTTGCCACGATAAATGTTAGAGCTATAGCCTAATATATTTTGTGACTGAAACAATGTGTCTTTAATACGATTATGCGTGGCTTAACATAATTAGATGTTAATGAGACTGTGTATTTCGTTTGATAATAATGTTTGGAATCTAGAAAGTGATTTCAATCATCTCTTTTTCAATAAACGTTGATTTGCTTAACTTTGCAATGCTCTGCAGTTTACTGGGTCACACTAGCACTCGTATTCTAATCTACAGCATATGTTTAAAGGGATAGTGCACCCAAAAATGAAAATTCAGCCATTATCTACTCACCCATGTGCGAAGGGAAGCTCTGCTGAAGTTTTAGAGTCCTCACAACACTTACGGAGATCCGAGGGGGAAGTGGGTAGCAGCACAACTGCACACCTAATGGCTGACGGTGACCCAGATTAAAACTTCCAAGAACACAGAATTGAAACCACAAAATATCTCCATACTGCTCATCCATAGTAATCCAAGTGTCCTGAAGCCCTGACATAAAAAGTTGCCGTCAGCCATTACGTGTGCGCTCCGTCTCCTCCTTCATGAACTCCAGCCAAAGTCACAGTCAGGTCACGTGAGTGAGGTCAAACGAGTGTTACGTAAACACGCATGAAAGGGGACGTTTGTTTTGTTTTTCTGTCCTCCTGTTATGCAGATAGTTGAAGAATTTAAAGTAATGCAAGTAACGAAATAATTTTTGATCAGTAACTGTAATGCAACTACTGAAGTTATCAACAGTAATGCGTTACATTACTGCGTTACAGACAAATGTAATCTGATTACAGTAATGCGTTAATTTGTTACTTTACTTTGTTACTTTACTTTGTAACGCGGTACCCCCAACACTGGTCATGACAGTCAGTTTTGTGTGGTATCCCGCCAGACATCTATCTGACCGAGGGTTAGAATCAGTCTGTAACCTTGGACATCTAATTCTAATAATAATTATGTCAACTTGACATAAACACAAAAAGAGCTACATTTTTTTGTTAATGTCAAGTTGTTATGATAAAGACATCTTTTGGTAATGTCATCTTACTATACAGGTTTTTTTCCTCACTGACTTGCTCAATCCATGTGAAATTTGGCACAGTGGTAGAGGGTGATGGGAAGATGCAAATGAAGCAATATTACATCAATTGGCCAAAGGGGGGAGCTATAACAACCAATTGAAATTGCAAACTTTGAATGGGCATATCTCATGCCCCATATGTCGTACAGCCATGAAACTTTGCACAGAGATGGCTCTCCTCGTGAGGAACAAATTTACCTCAAGAACCCATAACTTCCGGTTATATAGATTTTCCACCATTTTGAATTCAAATCGATCTCTTCCTAGGAAGTTTGACCGATCTGCATGAAACTCGGTGAACATAATCTAGGGACCAATATCTAAAGTTCCCTGTCGGCAAAAGTTGGAAAACTTACTAAAACTGAGCTTCTATAAGGCAATGAATATTGCGGAGGGTGTGGCTCATCACATTAAGATGTATAACATCTCAAAGGTTTCACCGATCACCACGCAACTTTGTAGGCATATGACCACACATAATCTGATTTTTACTAAACTTGGTAGATATGTAGAAAAGGACACCTCAAGGTGACTGGAGAAATTTAACTCTAATTGGCAACTGGGTGGCGCTATAAAAACAGAAAAATGTTTAAAAATGGCTAAAATGCGACCGATCGCTGTGGCTCCCCCTGTGGCCGAATCTTCTTTTTTCTTCCGCCATATCGATTTTTACTAAACTTGGTAGATATGTAGAACAGGACACCTCAAGGTGACTGGCGAAATTTAACTCAAATTGGCAACTGGGTGGCACTATAACAACAGAAAAATGCTAAAAAAAAATGGCTAAAATGCGACCGATCGCTGTGGCTCCCCCTGTGGCCAAATCTTTTTTTTTTCTTCCGCCATATCGATTTTTACTAAACTTGGTAGATATGTAGAACAGGACGCCTCAAGGTGACTGGAGAAATTTAACTCTAATTGGCAACTGGGTGGCACTATAACAACAGAAAAATGCTAAAAAATGGCTAAAATGCGACTGATCGCTGTGGCTCCCCCTGTGGCCGAATGTTTGTTTGTTTTGTCTAATTTTTGGTATGACTAAGTCATGGTATGGTATGCTGTACTCAGTGGGTATGGACTAGTTACCTCCGCCAAGGAGGTTATGTTTTCGCCGGCATTGGTCTGTTTGTCTGTTTGTTTGTCTGCAAAATAACTCAAAAAGTTCTGAACGGATTTTGATGAAATTTTCAGGAAAGGTTGATAATGGGACAAGGAACAGATGATAAAATGTTGGTGGTGATCAGTTAAAGCGAAGTGGATAAAATAATAAAATGGCCAGAAATCCGAGCTGCTTGGCGGAGGTCTGCGCTCTCCAAGTGCTTTTCTAGTTATTATTATCATCATCATCATCATTACTATTATTATCATTATTATTATTATTATCATTATTATAACAATGATACCGCTACAAATGAACAGCTGTTTTCTTCAAGAGCTTACATTTCTTCTACAATTGCACCAACAAGTGGTGGAAATGAAATGTAACAAAGTGCCCCATGGGTGGGGTTAACAGGCAGAGGGTTAGTTGTAACACTTGCTGGAAAAGTCTGTTTAACACAATTAATTCAATACAATTCTATCTAAAAAAAAAGGTCATTCCTGACCATGACTGAAACACGGACTTCTCTAACCTACTGTAGGCTATCAGTTCAGAGATATTCCAAAGTCCCATGTTGTAGCTTGAAATACATTTCTGAATACTTGACAACTAGAGTACTTCTACTATACTGCTTCACAATGCATGTGCATGTAGACAGCATGGGGAGGAGCTGACTTTTTATGATGTCAGTCTGTGTCTGTGTCTCTATCTCTATCTCAAGTATTCACTTATACACATAAAACGAGGTTAAACCCACCCAGGATTTTTGAAAGTCACTATTGTGTCTCAGCCACAGACTTCAACTCATCTACAGATCCCAGTATGTGAGCTGAAAAACACCCAGTAACTCAGAGTGCTGGATGTGTTGCCACAGAAACAACTGTAGGTTAAATGAACACACAGTGGCTCTCA
Source organism: Epinephelus moara (assembly GCF_006386435.1). Lineage (NCBI taxonomy): Eukaryota > Metazoa > Chordata > Actinopteri > Perciformes > Serranidae > Epinephelus > Epinephelus moara. The sequence goes on from NC_065511.1 coordinate 1,171,473, forward strand.
GTGGCAGAGGCAGCCAGACAGACAGACAGACAGACGTGTGGTGCCACCTGTTGAAACATGAAGGTATAACAGTGAATTATAAGGCTGCATTCCTGCATGTGCATGTGTTTGTATTTATAAAGCAGCCTTACAACTGAACTTCTTTAACCACAGTTTACATAATTCAGGACTCTTAGAAAAATGTGGCCCAATTGGTTCTGATCAGAAATTATAATGTAATGTATGCAGAGCCAAAGCATCACCAGGGTCAGTGGCTTCTGTCCCAGTCCTTTACCCTGTTGCCTCTTATACCACTCAACTCTGCGGTAGATTTACTGGGTACAATAAACAAAACAAACAGGTCTCTGTAAACAAAGCTGGTGAGCATCATAAGGCCAATACCCACTTATACAAAAATCAGTTGTACATATTTTCAGGAATTCATCTTAAAAGACTAATCAGTATAATGCTTCTTGCTCTGCATGAGGCTGGAGCTTTGTGTCCTAGACATGATGGCAGTCTCTGTATTGTAGCTGTGTCAAGTCTTTCCTGCCAGGAGAAACAAGAGCAGTAACTGCAGGGATTAGGGTATAGCCAAATACTCAGAAGGAGTTTCTGGTACAGGTAATGTACTTTTTACAAGCCCAAGTATCCTCCCAGTAAAATATGTCAATATCTGTACTCATGATGAAGGAAAATCCTCTTTGAGCTAACTGTGTCCACATCCTTCCCTGATAAGCCAGCCACACACAGTGAGTTCACTACTGCAGATCTGCTCACAAAGACACAATATCCCCATGTCACAGGCAGCCACTCTATCCTCAAAGATTAACAGCTCACAACTATTTCTACAACCATCCTGTTTTTTTCCATAGGCTTGCTCCTACATTGGTTTGTAAATATCTAAAGTCAGCTGAGTTACTCGAAGAACTTGGCTCATACTGATTGCTGTGGGGACTGTTCATTGTCCCAACGCCCATAATTCTGATGCCCCACTAGTTCCAAGTTTAAAAAATAAACAGTGTGATGTTCATATGTGTGATCACAGGGCTTTTTTACTACCCACTGTTATATTATCCTGAAATCAAATGCACATTGCTGTGTTGGGAGAGAATTACTGCCCTAAGCAAAGGAGTTCAGGTATCTCGAGATTTTGTTCATGAGTGAGGGTAAAATGGAGCGTGAGATGGATTTATTTATTTTATTTATTTAAGTTAGAAGGGACAGTGCACATTAATGAACATTTGCATGTAAATATGCCAGATTATAGCCCCAGGCTAATTTTCATCCATAGTCCCTTGGCAGGTTGATCTTACAGAGTAGTAAAAAGAAGAAAGAATTAGAAGAAAGGAAAGGAAGAAAAACATGTGATAGTGAATACATTAGATCACCGAGGACAAAAGCAGAAAAAAATACATACCTTATAAGACAACATGGTGTACAAACATGGTGTACAAACATCGAAAACCGGGGCCATTGAATTGAATGTCTGTCCAGTTCAGTGTATGAAATTGAGTCCAGATAAAGTGCTATGTGCTGTGGTTATTGCATGATGCCCATAATTACTAATTACATTAATTACGTATTTCATCAAAAGTGCAGATGCTGACATGAATATATAAACGCCAACAGTCATGAAGTACAATTCCATATAAAATAAGTCCATATAAAATACTGTACGTTTAAATTACTGCACAATGCCCATGTGGATATAAAAAAAAAAAAAAAAAAAAAAAGACAAAAAACAGTAATTAATTGAGTCCACATAGAATTCATTGTCGGAGTTATTGCATAATGCCTAGGCTATAAACCACAATTTTTAAGTATTTCCGCTATAAGTGCTAGTGCTGATACATAGTTATCAATATAGACCAACAGTCACATTTCACAAAGTGCTAAGTGCAGGTGATATTGCACTATGCCCATGAAGTGCTACATGCTGGTATTTGAGTGAAGGATATACTACCTATGATTACATATCTGATTATTTCTGAGCCACACTTTTAAGTGACCCTTGAAAATAGCAAAGCTGGAGCTTTCTCTGATTGAGGGTGGTAAGGTGTTCCATAAGGTGCTTCCTCTGTAAGACAGAGCATTTTGACCAAATGTGGTACGTCTCAGTGGCACCTCGCAGTCACCTCTAACAGTGGCTCTAGTAGTTCGAGTTGAGGAGTTATCGATTGTCATTTGTTTAATGTGTTCAGACAGTGGCAGTGGAGCCAACCCATGTAAGACTTTATATATGAAAGAGGCCACTCTGAATTTTTCTAAATTTTCAAAGTTTAATAGCTTGTACTTTGGAAGGATCAGTCCTTCCAGAAAAATGCGGAGTTTTTTTGTGATTGTTGCGGGCAAAAATCCTTGATTATGCGGCACGTTTTCTTAAAAAATGCGATGGAATATGCGGGATATTTATGCAATTTCATGCGATGAAATTGTGGGAACTTGCAAAAATTGCGGGAACTTGTAAAAATTGCAGGAACTTGCAAAAATTGCGGTTTGATGAAAAAGAGGAAAAAAGTGATTCCCCCAACACCCTGTTCTCACTAGGCTACTACCTTAATGTAGTCATTTCTAATTACTTCCTATGATAAGCAAGCATACTACATCACAGAAAGTGCAGGGAATATTTAAGTTCTCATCTTGTTTTATTTCAGACCTTAATAAACACATGGCTCAAACTTACAAAACATTGCTGAGTCAAACAAGTTCTGTAGCTAGAATATGCTACAACTTATGTAAAAATAAATAAATAAAATATATATTATGTCATGAAGGCTATGGAGAGAGATCCGTTTTTGCGCACCCGCTGGTTAAGCGCTTTTTGAAAGGAGTCAGGCGACAGAGACCTGTCACGCGCTCTTTGGCACCGCAGTGGGATTTACCCCTGGTGTTACGCGCTCTGGGAGAACCTCCCTTCGAGCCTCTGTCACAAATCTCTCTCAAACTACTGTCATTAAAGACAGCACTTCTCTTAGCCCTGACTTCGTAAGAGAGTGAGTGATTTATGTGCGCTTTCAGTCTCCCCGTCTTGTCTCGTTATCAGAGATGACGGGAGCGCAGCTACTCTGAGGCCGAATCCCGCATTCATGCCTAAAATCATAACCAGCTCTTTTAGATCGAGAGTTATTTCACCGGAAGGTTTCTTCCCTCCTCCCCACAGGAGGAGAAGAAACATCACACCGACTCTGCCTAGTGCGCGCTCTGTCTCATTACGTGACACGCACAGCAAGCCTCAGAGAGACACAACAGTTGTTTGTACATTACAGAGAGCATTCACAAGGAAAACCCCTCTTGCAACGAAAATGCGAGGATTATGAAATCATGCAAGCCACGCATTTTACATGGAAATTGGCGATTTATGCGGCGAAAGTGCGGTGTCTTTGAAAAAATGTGGCCCCTGCATGAATATGCGGACTTTGGCTGATTATGCGTTGAATTATGCGATCGCATAATCGCGTTTTTCTGGAGGGACTGAAGGATGGCACAATGATGATATGTTAATTGCTTTTTGTCCAGGATTTTTATCGCTGTTTTACAGAGAGATTCAATTGGCTTTTGTGCCATTGCTCCAGTTAGGGACCAACTAGTTATACAGTAGTCTATGTGTGAGAGTATCATAGAGTGGAGGAAAGCAATAGCAGCACCATCAGTTAGAGAAGTCCTAATCTGTTTAAAATTATGAAGATTAAATTTAATGATACTGGAAACTTTTTTGATGTGGCTCTTCAAACAAAGTGTGGAGTCTAAAATGACTCCAAGGTATTTGAACTCTGTGACAAGTTGTAGTTCATCCTTTCCCAGAAATACATTAAAGTGAGACATTTTCAGTGGTTTCTTAGAGAACATCGTGCATACGTTTTTTTTTATATTTAGTAGTAGGCAGGATCTTAAGAGCCAATCCTGGATACGGGTCATTGCAGATGTGAGAATACAAGCAGCTTCATCAGCATCTTTTGCTGCAGTAAAAATTACTGCATCGTCAGCGTACATTTGAATATTAATATTATTACATATATTTGGTAAATCATTAATAAATAAAGAAAACAACATTGGGCCGAGCACAGAGCCTTGTGGGACCCCCACTGGACAGTCCAAGTAAGGGGATTTGATTCCGTCGACCACTACACACTGTCGTCTCCCAGAGAGGTAAGATGACATCCACTTGAGAGCTTGAGTGGAGAAATTGAAGTGCGTCAGCTTAGCCAGCAAAAGGTGGTGGTCGACTGTGTCGAATGCTTTCCGTAAATCTAAAAAAACAGCACCAACACAATTGTTTTTGTCTAAGGAATGTTTTGTTTTTTCCATGAGTATGGCGACAGCCATTTCTGTGGAATGATGGGGGCGAAAACCAAATTGCATGGGATGTAGAGAATTGTGGCAGATTTGTAAGTGGTCTCACAATTGTTTAGCAACCCATATTTCCATTATTTTGGACATGACGGGCAAAATTCTGATTGGTCTGTAGTTTCTCACATCTGTTTTTACCCCAGATTTAAAAAACAGGACTGACATTAGCTACCTTCCAAGATGTAGGAACAACACATGTAGAAATGGATAAATTAATCAAGTTTGTAACAGGATGTATTAAAGAGTCTTTGTGCATTTTTAAAAAGTTTTTGTCAAGTCCAAAGTCATCCTTGGCTTTAGAGTTATTTAGCTCACATATGATATTGTTTACTTCAGATTCTGGTATTGCATTTAGAGTGAACACAGGTTGGGTGGTGTCAATAAATTTGTGCTCACAGTCCGGTGGTGTGAAAAGCTGTGTTATCTCTAATACTGATTTAATGAAGAAATTATTAAATTCTGTGGCAAGGAAGGCAGGACTTGTCACCAACTGATTGTCCACATAGAGCTCTAGTTCTTTATTATTATCAATTCAATCAATTCAATTTTATTTATAAAGCCCAATATCACAAATCACAATTTGCCTCAGAGGGCTTTAAAGCATATGACATCCCTCTGTCCTTAGGACCCTCACAGCGGATAAGGAAAAACTCCCCCCAAAAAAACCTTTAACAGGGAAAAAAAATGGTAGAAACCTCAGAAAGAGCAACTGAGGAGGGATCCCTCTTCCAGGACAGAGCAACATGTTAAATTAATAAATATAAATATAAATTAACAGTAATCCATATGACACAATGAGACAGAAAGAGGGACAGAGACAGAGAGAAATGCAGGACAGACAGTAATGACAATAGCTTACAAAGATATTAATTAAAGTAATAATATTATAATTCTAATTATAGCTATTGTGGTACAATATGTTGAAAGTATATATTAATATCTGATAGTATAAATATGTGAAAATAATAATATGTGTATAATAACAGTAGAAGTATGTCTAATGATAACAGCAGCAGGAGGCATCAGGCAAGACCACGGCAGCAGCACAACCACACACGTCACACTATCCAGGCACCGCTGCAATATAAATTAACCTGCGAGACAGTGGAGCACAAAGGCTCCAGAGAAGCGGAGTTAGTGACACGCGGTACAGCAGAGTTAGCGAGATGCAGTAACAGGACATGAGTGTTAGCAAAGGAGAGAGAGAGAGAGAGAGAGATAGAGAGAGAGAGAAGGAGAGAAGGTGCCCAGTGTATTATAGGGGGTCCTCCGGCAGACTGGGCCTAAGTCAGCCTAACTAGGGGCTGGTACAAGGCAAGCCTGAGCCAGCCCTAACTATAAGCTTTATCAAAGAGGAAAGTCTTAAGTCTAGTCTTAAATGTGGAGACGGTGTCTGCCCCCCGGACCGCAACAGGAAGATGATTCCACAGGAGAGGAGCCTGATAGCTGAAGGCTCTGGTTCCTGATCTACTTTTGGAGACTTTAGGAACCACAAGTAACCCTGCATTCTTCGAGTGCAGAGTTCTGGTGGGATAATATGGCACTATGAGCTCTCTAAGATCTGGTGGGATAATATGGCACTATGAGCTCTCTAAGATATGACAGAGCTTGACCATTTAGAGCTTTCTAAGTTAACAGTAGGATTTTAAATTCAATTCTGGATTTTACAGGGAGCCAGTGCAGAGAAGCTAAAACAG
>NC_065511.1:1177906-1180929 GCF_006386435.1 Epinephelus moara
TAGTTGGCTAACACCTCTGGATCCAGGGTGGACTTTTTTAGGAGAGGTTTAATTACAGCTACCTTAAAAGACTGTGGTACATAGCCTGTTAATAAGGATATATTGATCATATCTAATATATGAGTGTTAACTAAAAGTAAGACCTCCTTAATAGAATAGAATAGAATAGAATAGAATAGAATGCCTTTATTGTCACTATACGCATGTACAACGAGCTCCAGTACCAGTGCAAGCAGTGTAAAAATATACAAGAATATACAATATAGACAAAGGATAAATAGTGCAAAAAGAGGGGGGTGGGGGGGTGGGGGTAAGGAGGTAGGGTGCACAGTCCTGAGAAAGCTTATGTACAAATTACAGAAAATAAATATGGTGCTATATACTAGTAGCCTAGTTGGGATGGGGTCTAAGAGACACGTTGATGATTTAGATGAAGAAATGGGGTCTAAGAGACACGTTGATGATTTAGATGAAGAAATCACTGCGGTCAGTTTTTGAAGAGAAATCGGGGAGAGGCAATCTAAATATATATTAGGTCTTACAGCTGTGTTTGAGGTTAGATAGGTACTATCTGAGGACAGGAGGTCATGAATTTTGCATCTAATAGCATAGCTGTCAAGTCTCCCGTTTTGGCCGGGAAACTACCGTATTTTACCCCTCTCTCTCTCCGCCGTCCTCCCATACCAGTATTTTCCCGTAAATCTCCCATATATAATAAAATATATTTTAAAAAAAAATAAAAAAAACATTCCTCTGCCTCTCCAAACTGAACTCTGTCACTAGCCTCGCGAGGTTAGTGTCGACAGCGGGAACAAACCCGGAACAACAACAAACGAGAGAGATGGAGGATGGATGTGAAGAAGGTGGAGAAGGCATTCCTGCAAAAAAAAACAAAATGGTCATGTAAATACCTCAATAAATGGGACAGCGAATTTACTTTCCTAAAGAGGAGCAGGATGGGGCACAGTCACGCGTTTTGTAAGATTTGTAACTGCGATTTTAGTGTCTCCCACGGGGGAAGGAACAATGTCGGTCAGCATGAAAAATCCACCAAGCACAAGCGCTGGCTAGAGGCACAGAAACATGCCCAGGCGATGTCAGCATTTGTGACTAGAAATACCACCGAGGCAGACCAGGTGACAAGTGCGGAGGTTAAAATGGCAATGCTGTGTGCCAAAAACAAAGTTGCTTTCACCTTCTGTGATGACTTCAACAAGTCTGTAGCTGAAATGTTCCCGGACTCTGCTATTGCACAAAAATACTCAGCGGGAAAAACCAAGGCTACGCAACTCATCAAAGGTAAGTTGAGTCAAATTAAGTTATGTATGCCTATTTGATAATGTCCCGCATGCATACTGTAGGCTAAGTTGTAGGCTAGGTTAGCTAATTACTGGGCACTCACTCAACAGGTGCCATAGCAGCAGAGCTAGATGACGAGTTGGCCAAAACATGCTGATCTCAGCCCTTTTCACTGATGTGCGACGAATCGAACAACAGAAAAACAGACAAAGAATTCGTCATCCTGGTAAGACTCTACGATGAGGCCACTCTGCAGGTCGCTACAAGATTCATGGAGACGCCTATATGCAACGTGGGAAATGCAGAAAATCTGTATGAAAAGCTGAGTGAAGCATTAAGGTAGGGGAACTGCACTGTGTTGAGGTGTGTAATAGTTTGCATTTAATTATAACCTTACGTTTTGTCTGAGACGTTTTGTGGCATTTTTTCCTGTTTCCAATAGACAAAGAGGCATACCATGGGAGAACTTGATAGCCTTTAACTCTGATAATGCAAGTGTCATGAAAGGCAGCCACAACTCAGTTATCAGCAGACTGAAGACCAGCCAGCCCCATGTCCAGGACCTTGGCTGCATCTGCCACCTAGTACAGCTGGCCACTGGCTGTGGCATCAGAGCAGCCCAGGTACCGGTGGAAGACATCCTTGTGGGGATATACACCCACTTTGATAAAAGGTAAGTGCATATAAATTAAATAGGCCTGCTATTTTTCTAGGCCTGCAGACAGTTAATATTCTTACACACCCATACACATTCATAAATTTCCAACCACTAACAAAATTATTTTCTATCTTTCAGTGCAAAAAGATGTGAAATCTACAAAGAGTTTGTAGATTTCACTGATTCAGACCACCTAAAGCTCCTCAGGTACTGCAGCACCAGATGGCTGAGTCTGTTAACTTGCATCCAGAGTGTTGAACCAGTGGGATGCACTACAGGTAAGGATGGTAACTCCAGCAGATATATACACAATTTACTATGCTATGTTTCCATTTAACCATGAATTGCTACCCTGTGTCCCTATGTACTGTAGGCCTACTTTAACAGTCATGAGGAGGTGGAGAGGAGTGCCAAAGTGCGTGATCTGGCAAGCCATCTGCGTGATCCAATCGTGAAGACCTACTTCCTGTTCCTGAGTGCTGCCCTTAAGCCTTTATCTGAATTTAATATTACCTTCCAGGTGGGTGTCAATGATATTGAATGGATGAGTGAATAATAGTCAATTATAATTAAATATGATTGTGCTTATTGTAGAATTCTTATTTCACTGTTATTTTGTTGTGACCAATGATATTTTTTGCAGTCAAAGGGAGTACAAATTCACAGACTTGAAGAGGAGATGTGGAGGCTGATCAGGAGGATCATGGGCTACCTCATACCAGCCAGGGCAATCGTGGGTGTAACTCTCAGGGAGGTGGAGTATGGAGAAGGACATCAGTTGGCTGATGCAGATCTCTTTTTCGGAGCAGACACAAAGGCATTCATGAAAAGCACAGACCTCCCTGTGTCAGCCGAGAAGAAAATCTTTCAGTGAGTATATTACCCAGCAGTTATATAATTATGATATCATCTTTTGACAGTATGAGAGTATAGGCTGTAGTGTGCCTAAAATGTTGCCACTAATGCATTTTTTTTACTCTTATGCTGTTGTAGAACTGTGAGAAGATTCTATGAAGCAGTGCTTCAGAAGATGTTCTCCTCCTTTCCCCTCGACCATCCACTCCTG
>NC_065511.1:1181429-1185779 GCF_006386435.1 Epinephelus moara
TGCTGGACCCTGCTGCTCGCCTTGACATTACTCCAGGGACAGGTACATGTTAGGGTCAGTTCCCCATTGATAGATAGGGTCAGTTCCCCATTGATAGAATGAATGAATGAAATATTGCATGGTTTAGATCTGCAATGTTCAGTCAAACACTTGTTTTATTTTACAGTGGAAAGGCTAGGGGCCCTGTTCCCTCAGTTGAGCTTGAGTGAGGATAGGCTGAGAGAGGAACTCATTGACTACCAGGTGACAGATAGCAAGCAACTCCCCCAAGAAGACAAAATCGACAGATTCTGGGGCCTGGTAGGGAAGGATGTGAGGTTCAGTGAGCTGCCAAGACTAATGAAGGCTTTACTATGCATTCCCCACAGCAATGCCAGTTCTGAAAGGGTGTTTAGTATGGTGCGAAAGATTGTTACAGAGAATAGGATGTCGTTAGACAACAGCACTGTTTGTGCTTTACTGTCATGTAAAATCAACCACTCTGGCCCAGCCCACAAATACACTCCTTCCAAGAAAGTGTTAAAGGATGCAAAGTCTGCAACACATCTGTACAGTGAGTCATTAGTGAATGCCAGACAGCCACGTGACTAAACATGAGAAATTAAAAGAAAATGTGCAATGAAAATAAAATGTAAATGTTTAACTTAAAGACAAGCAATGAAATGAACAGTAAATATGTAATGTTTTGACATGTATATAAACTGAAAATATGTCAAATAAATAAATGTGCTTCATATTATACCCTTTTGTGTTTTCATTCAGGCTGTATTATAACGTAGGAATGTTCATAGCATTTCAGTGTAAACAAAGGTAGGCCTATCAGATTCTGATCACCTAATTATAGTTAGTAAGTGCTTGACAAGTGGTTATTTTAGATTTCCTGTACACCTGTCTTAAAATGTAAGGGATACTGGAGCTTGGTTGGGGTGATGGGACAGCTTGCGGCGGGCGCCGGAAAACTTCCCTTATTTTCAGATCCAAAACTTGACAGGTATGTCTAATAGTTAGAATTTTGTCATTAAAAAAGCTCATAAAATCATTACTGCTAAGGGCTAAAGGAATACAAGTCTCAATAGAGCTTTGACTCTCAGTCAGCCTGGCTACAGTGCTGAAAAGAAACCTGGGGTTATTCTTGTTTTCTTCTATTAATGCTGAGTAATAGTTTGCTCTGGCATTGCAGAGCCCCCTTTTATACATTTTGAGACTGTATGCCCAGATTAAACGAGATTCTTCCAGTTTGGTTAATCGCCAATTCCTTTCAAATTTTCGCATAATTTGTTTTAACTTAGGGGTTTGAGAGTTATACCAAGGAGCGAACTTTCTTTGCTTTGTTAACTTCTTTTTAAGAGGAGCTACAGAGTCGGGTGTTATCATTGTGTTTGCCCGTTAGTTTGTTTATAGTTTGGCACAGTGCCCACATTACTGTGGACACTGCACCAGATTGTCATGGTGTCATGCAAGAAGGCAAAGCTTTTAATGTACTGAACCATCTGCATCCATGTGTACTGACAGGAACTAAGAGGCGAGAACACATTTCTCCTGTTTTAGCTTCTCTGCACTGGCTCCCTGTAAAGTCCAGAATTGAATTTAAAGTCCTACTCCTAACTTATAAAGCTCTAAATGGTCAGGCTCTGTCATCTTAGAGAGCTCATAGTGCCATATTATCCCACCAGAACACTGCACTCTGAGAATGCAGGGTTACTCGTGGTCCCAAAAGTTACCAAAAGTAGATCAGGAGCCAGAGCCTTCAGCTATCAGGCTCCTCTCATGTGGAATCGTCTTCCTGTTGCGGTCCGGGAGGCAGACACCGTCTCCACATTTAAGAGTAGACTTTCCTTTTTGATAAAAGCTTATAGTTAGGGCTGGCTCAGGCTTGCCTTGTACCAGCCCCTAGTTAGGCTGACTTAGGCTNCAGTGGAAAGGCTAGGGGCCCTGTTCCCTCAGTTGAGCTTGAGTGAGGATAGGCTGAGAGAGGAACCCATTGACTACCAGGTGACAGATAGCAAGCAACTCCCCCAAGAAGACAAAATCGACAGATTCTGGGGCCTGGTAGGGAAGGATGGATGTTTAGTATGGTGCGAAAGATTGTTACAGAGAATAGGATGTTGTTAGACAACAGCACTGTTTGTGCTTTACTGTCATGTAAAATCAACCACTCTGGCCCAGCCCACAAAGACACTCATTCCAAAAAAGTGGTAAAGGATGCAAAGTCTGCAACAAATCTGTACAATAAGTCATTGAATGCCAGAGAGCCACATGAGTAAAGATGAGAAATTAAAAGAAAATGTGTTATGAAAATAAAACGTAAATGTTTAACTTAAAGACAAACAATGTGAAATGAACAGTAAATATGTAATGTTTTGATTTGTATATAAACTGAAAATATGTAAAATAAATAAATGTGCTTCATATACCCTTTTGTGTTTTCATTTAGGCTGTATTATAATGTAGGAATGTTCACAGCATTTCAATGTCAACAAAGCTAGGCCTATCAGATTCTGATCACCTAATTGTTGTCAGTAAGTGGTTGACAAGTGGTTATTTTAGAGTTCCTGTACACCTGTCTAAAAATGTAAGGGATACTGGAGCTTGGTTGGGGTGGTGGGACGGCTCGCGGCGGGTGCCGGAAAATTTCCCTTATTTTCAAATCCAAAACTTGACAGGTATGGCGTGTCTACATCTTACATGCAGACATGACAGGGGCACAATCTCCATTTTAACCCTTTAGGTGCCAGAGTTTATTGAGGAAAATATTCCATTTTCATTTCAACATTTCAAAAGACTGTGGCTTGAAAGTGGTGAGAGATAAAGGCATACTGTAAATGAGAAAAATATTCATCATGACCCAAAGTTTGTCATGGGAGCAAATTAACTCATCTAAATTGCATATTGTGGCGTCATTAGGTGGCGGCCATATTGGATTTCATAAATCTCAGTAAAACAACATTTTGAACATATTTACACAGTACATTTATTTTGTTTTGTGTTGTTTTTGTCATCTCATCCTCAAAAAAAAGAGAGGGGAATCTGATGGGAGTAAATTAACTCATCTAATTTGCATATTGTGGCATCACTAGGCGGCAGCCATATTGGATTTCATAAATATCAGTAAAAAAGCATTTTGAACATATTTACACAGTAGATTTCTTTTGTTTTGTGCTGTTTTTGTTGTCTCTTCCTCAAAATAAAGGAAGAGGAATCTGATGGAAATAAATTCACTCATCTAATTTGCATATTGTGACATCACTTCTACATACCTACAGCTACAGAAAGCATTCAAACATCAAAATGTTCAGCTCTGTAAGGATTTTCTGATGTTTGTGGCAATATGTTTGATATTTCTAAATAATTCACAATGACGACATAAGCTGGGGGCCGAAACAGGCGCGAGTGCGAGGTCCCGCCCAACGCTGCTTGCAGCTTTAATTAGGGACCGAGCCCTGCTCACAGAGCAGTCCTCGCCGAAGTTAACCCCCTAAAGTGCCAAAATGGGCTCTCTAGCGCCACCTAGGCACACTAAAATGTCCGCTGCGGCCCGTAGGAATGTAGTAGAAACATGAAACCAAAACTGCCGTGTTTGTCTCATCAAGGCCTACAAATCACGCACTGACACCCCTGACCTAAATCCAACAGGAAGTGAGCTATTTGCCCTTTCAAAGTAAGATTTCGCCTCAAAACTGCTCTTCCTAAAAAATCAACTCGTCCTTCACCGTTTATTGTATCGGCTTCAAACTTGCACACATTACAGATCAATTCGTGCTAATCAGATCTTCTGTATAACTTTTTCATTACTCGAACGGTTTGGATTTTATTGGCTCCTTAAGGTGACATGTCACAAAACGCCCTGACGATCTTCGAAAGCTGTCCCATAGGAAATGAATGGCAGCAGGGGGAGAAAGGGACCAATCTCAGGGCTTTGTCTAGCCTTTACAGCGTCTCTATACTATGTGCTACAGACTCCATTCCAACTCTCAAATGTTGCCACAGGTCTCATTTATTCACTCATGTTTTCATCTTTTTCATATCTTTTACCGTTTTTAATCTGTGCCTCTCAAAGTACCATGAGCAAATGTGGAGAAATTGTCACTTTATAATGGGTGTGTATTGCACGGAATGCTGTGAGCTAGAGTGGAGAGGGCTCTAAAAATCGTCTAAGACTTTTGTCTTTAACTCGTTGCCATGGCCACAATTTTCACTGTACATACACAATTTATACCAAAAAACGTAGGAAAATTTGTCCTGGTCACAGATATGTTGACATGGAATCTCTCACACGTACACATTTTTGCTGAGTGGCTCCAAAGCGAAGGGAGCGCCGATTTTTTTCTCATTCACTCCCATGTAAACTCA
>NC_065511.1:1186382-1189348 GCF_006386435.1 Epinephelus moara
TGAAAAAATTGTTAAAATTAAATTAGGGGACTGATCACAGATGTATTGTCTCTGTGTGTTTTTACATCTATTGCTGCTTTTAATTTGCAGCTATACTTTTAATGAAGCTGACATGTCATGACAGTCAAGCACCCCCCCTCCCCTCCCTGAAATTCCCTGATCCTTCAATGACGTCATCAAAGCGAAAAAGCGAGTCTGTTGATTTCTGCCACATTGACGAGTGATTGCAACTGAGCGATGAAGCGATATCAAAGAGGCGAACCGAGCGACAACGGAAAAAAAAACAGGTCCGGTGTGATCACACCTTAACACTCATGTCCTGTCACTAACTCGGCCGTACTGCATGTCACTAACTCGGCTTCTTCTCCAGAGCCTTTGTGCTCCACTGTCTCGCAGGTTAACTTATATCGCAGCAGGGCCTGGATAGTGTGACGTGATTATTGGCACATATGTATACTATCAGATATATACTTTCAACAAATTGTACCACAATAGCCGTAATTATAATTATAATATTATTACTTTCATTAATGTTGTTGTAAGCTACTGTCATTACTGTCTGTCCTGCATCTCTCTCTGTCTCTCTTTCTGTCTCATTGTGTCATGCGGATTACTGTTAATTTATTATGTTGATCTGTTCTGTACGACATCTATTGCACGTCTGTCCGTCCTGGAAGAGGGATCCCTCCTCAGTTGCTCTTCCTGAGGTTTCTACCATTTTTTTCCTTAGTTTCCTTAGGAGTTTTCCTTATCTGCTGCGAGGGTCCTAAGGACAGAGTAGGGGTGGGCGATATATATCGTTAACAATAATATCGTCATTGTTGTTTTAACGATGTGCAAATTTACGTTATCGAGTATGCAAATGACTTCACAAAAACAACTGAAAACACACGTTGAAACCAGGTTGAAACCCCACACATTCACCGAACAAGAGTAACGTAACTTGCGTGCAGCAGCACGCTGCAATACGCCTAGGTGGTCACATGATCTCTCACTGGCACCTTCCCGGCAGGTTAGCCTGCTGCTAAACAAACATTAGCGAGACAACATGGCAACACCGCCCACGGATGCTCCAGCAGCTTCGGAAGACGTGGGTCAACTGTAGTGATAGGTCCCAGCCTGTAAGGTGGGAACTCATGCTGTATTGTGTTGCAGGGGAACAATTAACGGGTTGCTCAAGTACCTGAAGCCTGCGTGGTTCATGAGTGGTTTGCGGTTATACCAATAAATAACTGAACATGGTGTCAGAAGTAAAGTCAGACGCGAGCGACAGTACTAGTGACTTAGTCTGCATATAGCGACACGCAAAAGTGTCTAGTTGTAGGTCGGGAAAGTTCGCAGTACCGGAAGACCATCTACGGAGCTACCTAGCCTAGCCACAGTTAGCTAAACGAAGCGGCAACATGGCACAGTTTCAAGTCTCCCCGCCGGAAAAGTTCACCTTCAAGGCTGAAGACTGGCCTAAATGGATTAAACGCTTCGACAGATTCCACATTGCTTCTGGATTGGAGACGCAAGCAGAAGAGAATCACAGGAATGTGATCTTTGAGAGAGCAAAGTTTAATCAGCGGCATCAAGAAACGGGCGAGACAGCCGACAGTTTCATTACGGCGCTGCACTGCCTGCCTGGCGGAGCACTGCGGTTACGGGGCTCTACATGATGAGATGGTGAGGGTAAGGCTTGTGGTGAGTCTGTCACCTATCTGAACAGTTGCAAATGGACCCGGAATTGACGCTACAAAAGGCCGTCACCAGAGTCAAAAAGAGCGAGCAGGTAAAAAAGCAGCAAGAAATGTTAAGAACATTTTTCCTTTAAAACATTGTGTCCATTAATATCATACATGAGAAACAATTAATGAGCTATAACTCAGGCTGTTAAAAACACATATTTAAAAGAATATCGTCTAATTATCGTTATAGTCAAAATCCCCCAAAATATCGAGATATTATTTTTTGTCCATATCGCACACCCCTAGGACAGAGGGATGTCATATGTTGTAAAGCCCTTTGGGACAAATTGTGATTTGTGATATTGGGCTTTATAAATAAAATATATTGATTGATTGACATCCTAACCCTCAACTATGGTCACAAGCTCTGGGTTGTGACTGAAAGAATGAGATCACAAATTCAGAAATAAGTTTGCTGTGTGGGATGGCTGGACTCAGCCTTAGAAATAGGGTGAGCAGTTCAACCTTCCAGAGGGAGCTTGGAACAAAGTCACTGCTCCTTCGCATCAAGAGGCCAGTTGCGGTGGTTCAGAAATCTGATCAGAGTTCTGGGCATGTCCAACTGGTAGGAGGCCCCAGGGCAGACCCAGAACACATTGGAGGCATTACCTATCTCCTCTGGCCTGAGAATGCCTCAGGGTTCCCCAGGAGGAGCTGGAGAACGTTGCTGGGGAGAGGGGTGTCTGGAATAACTTGCTCAGCTTGCCGCCCTTGCAACCCCACCCTGGATAAGCAGAAAATGGATGGATGGCAAACGTGCTTTGCTTCAAAGGGCCATTACATGATTATTTATCATGTAGTATGACAGCATAATGCAGTCTGACAGTACACTATGCCCAGAGTTGGGTATAATGCGTTACTTTGTAACACGTTAGAGTACTTTGATTACTTGTTGCAGTAATGAGTAACCTAACGCATTAGTTTGCTGTTTGAGTAATAAAATACTTAAAGGGATAGTTCGACATTTTGGCAAATTCGCCTATTGCCGTAATCCCTATAGTAATATGAGTAGGTACATTACCTTTAATTGTCAGTGCGTGCTGTTCTGAGATTGGTGGGACAGAGCTGCCCGCTGAAATGGAGGTGAACGGTACAGGTCCCTCTCAATTCAATCAATCAATTTTATTTATAAAGCCCAATATCACAAATCACAATTTGCCTCACAGGGCTTTACAGCATACGACATCCCTCTGTCCTTATGACCCTCGCAGCGAATAAGGAAAAACTCCCCAAAAA
>NC_065511.1:1191865-1204428 GCF_006386435.1 Epinephelus moara
GTAACGTTAACTCAGCAGGTTGACAAAGTGCCTCTGCTGTTTCACACCATCATTTCCCCCTTTTACTCTGTGTGGTAACATCCCTAGAGGAAATATTAAAAATGCTGGGGTGTTGTTGTCATACAGTTGTCTACGGCAGCAGATCGTTCTGTGTTTCTACTGGTCAAAGTGACAGCTGTGATGGGAGAATTGGATCTCAGTGAAGGGCAAGTGGTCCATAACTTTAATTTTGGAGACAAATGTTGGAAGTACTTTTAAAGTAATTGAGTCACTTTACTCAGGGAGTAATGTAGTAAAGTAACTGGTTACTTTTTTAAAAAGTAATGCAGTAACATACTTAGATTACTTTTAAAGTAACCCACATTTTCAGTTTGAGACAGGTCTGGACTGCAGGCAGGTCAGTCTAGTACCTGCAGACTTTGCAGCACATGCAGAATGTGTTGCATTGTCCCAGTGGAAAAAGCAGAGACGACCCTGAAAAAGACATTGTCTGGATGGCAGCATATGTTGCTCCACAAGCTGTCTTCACCGTTCAGCATTCATGGTGCCACGCCATGGGCACTAACACACCTCCATTCCATTACAGATGCTGGCTTTTAAATTTGAGACATCCATGATGGACTCGTCAGACCACAGTACAATTTCCGACTTTGTCAGTCCATCTCAGATGAGCTTGGGCTCAGAGAAGTCGGCGGCGTTTCTGGATGTTGTTGATGTATGGCTTTTACTTGCAGGGTAGAGTCTTAACTTGCATTTCTAGATGCAGCAACAAACTGTTTACTGACAATGGTTTTCTTTAGTGTTCCTGAGCCCATGTAGTTTTATCCTTCATACAATCATGTTGGTTTGAAATGCAGTGCTGTCTGAGGAGTGGAAAGTTGGCATTCAGTATTGGTTAACAACCTTGCCCCTTAGTGCAGAGATTTCTCCAGAATCTTTCGATATCATAGACTGTAGATGGTGAGGTCCCTAAATTCTGTGCAATTGTGTTAAAAAAAAAACCCACGCAGCTCTCTACAGAATGGTGAATCTCGCCCCATCCTTGCTTGTGAACAACTGAGCCTGTGGAGGATGCTCCTTTCATATCCAGCTATGATACTTTAATCTGTTACCAATTAACCTGTGAAATGTTCCAAACAGGTGTTTTTTTGAGCATTCCACATCTTTCTCACTGTGTTTTTGCCTGTCTCAACTTTTTTGGAATGTGTTGTGAGTAAAGAGTATCAAATTCAGAATGAGTGTATAGTCACAAAAAACAATACAGTTTATCATTCTTGTCTTTGTACTGTATTTAACTGAATATAGGTTGAGAAGAAGTTGCATAGTATTACATTGTTTCCATTTACATATACGAAAGCGTCCCAACTTTTTTGAAATCAGTGTTTCAACTTAACCATTGTGCAATGACTGTTTAGTTTCATTTTGAGTTTTTTTTTTGTTATATTTAGTGTATGTACATGTTGTTGACAATCCTGTTTTTCAATAAAAATTGTTTAGGTGTGAGTAAAAATGAAAACTAGTGGAAAAAATGAGGGAAACAGAATGGTAGGGTCTATGTTCAGTTTTTTTATGCTCTTTAAAAATATATGAAGGAGAAAGACATGCACATTTTCTGGGGAAAATAATAAAAAATATTCTTTAAAAAAAAAAAACTGTTTGGCGTTATGTCAGTGTTGTGTTCACAATTTCTTTCTGCTGCCCCCAAGTGGCCAAGAAATCAATTAAAGCAGGTTTTTTTTAATTGCTGGATCATGAAGCATAAAGCCTAGAGACCAAAAGTGTTTTGATTTTTTTGCTGCCTTTCTTATTAATATTTTATTGCTTCTATTTCAATAGGTTACAATAATATCGGCATCATTTAAAAAAAAAAAAAATCACAATTTTGTACATCTGCTGGGCAACATTTGCATTCAGAATGTTTAAATAAAATGTCTTCATAAAATAAAGGAATATCCATCTTTTGCCACAATAAAATTTCCATTAATTTTACGCAAACTCCCTGCTTCTCACATGTTCATAACGACTTCACTCATTTCCTCACATCTGTTTTCTTGTAATATCAAATGATTCTCCATTTGTAGAAGATATTGCACCTTTGTGCTGAAATGTTTACCATAAACCCTTTGCAAGTCAAGACGTTCCTCTGTGTTTGAATTCAAAAATCCCATGTTCTGAGAGAATAATGTTTTAACATGTTTAACATTTTATCAATAGGGACTGTAAACTATCTGGTCTCTGCTTTCCACTAGCGGATAAAATGAAGAAAATCACATAAAAATCAGTTATTCAAAGAGGCTAACAGCTAACTCAAAGTGTCGGTGTAATAAACAAAAAAAACAAAAGCAGACACATTATGTGTCACTTATTTATATATTTTTACATTGTTTCTTACATGTCAATTAAAAGATCCCACCCCTTAAATATTACGATCCTGAGCCCTTCACTTGAATCCAAAAAACATTAGATCAAAGTAAATAAAATCCCACAGTCTGTAATTCCACTGGTTTACAGATCTAAGAGGAACAACCCTGAGTAAGAGCTGAGGAGGACGATGTCAGGGCACCAGAAAAGCTGTTCAGAGTCAGCGCCGCAGCTGGAAGAGCCTTCAGAGGCTCAGCTGGGAGTTGTGATGCAGCACTGGGAGGTTTGGATGTTGGACTGAGGACTGCTGATGTTAACAGTGCCAATGTAAGTCATTTAAAGACTTGTGCGAACACTTGCATGATTTAGATAAAGCCTGGGAAGAGGTACTGTAAGAGAAGGACAACTCCCACCACCATGAGGCTACAGAAGAACAGCACAAGCCAGATAGGGAAGGATCCTGGGGAAAATGGAACACAATGGGACAAAAAATAAGATGAGAGGGGCTGAATTTATGATACAGGGTCTTACTGTGTTCTTTGGATGATGATGATGCAAGACGTACTTCGGTTGGGGACAGCATGTGCTTGAACGCGGCTGTCCACAGCTACACTTAACATGGCTGTTTCATTATTCCCTTTGATACTTTTGCCTTTCAGAGAGTTGGGCAGGAAGGCCAGGTCTGTCACAACAATGCCATGGGACTCCTGTACATAATACAGCTTCTAAACACAAAGAGTAAGACCAAGTTATCATCATACAGCAGGTCTACTCGGTGGATTTGTGTTCCTTAGTTTGAGATGTGTTACCACACTGTCCTTACCTGCAGAGAGAAAGCAATGTAGATAGCCACTGATCCTGTCACAGTTCCAAGGCCAAGAAATGTTCCAGTGTCACTGTCAAAGACAAGGTTCAAATGGTTTCATGAATGAATGAATGAATGTATATGAGACCATCTCCATCCAACTAACAAAAAAACAAAAACAAAAAAAACCTCAAGCAAGAACTTCCTTTTATTATTTAGCTGGTTAGGTAAACACTGGAGATCAGGCATCTACTTGCCCTGATAGAACCACACCACTAGCTCTTAACAATCAGCTTGATAAATCCAATGTGCTCACAACTTCAATCTTAAATTACTGACAACCATTTCCCAATTGATGCAAATGATGCTGTAATATTTAAATGTTTTCCTACCTTCTGGTTTCAGTTCATTTTATATCAAAATCAACTGGGAGAGACATGAAACTTGCTCATCATAGCTGATGCATCATAATGTAACACTGGCAATAGTTCTGGTAAGAGTTCCCAAATTTTAGAGTTAGTCGTAGAGTTTAATAGTGTTAAAATCACAGAACTACCTGTGCGCTCAAGCTAAAGCGAAGGTCTGATGACAGACCTTCATCGATAAATTTATCATTTTTCTGCCACCATTCCTCTTTCCCCTTCACTGAAGCAACAGTATTGCTTTTACCATCATAATTTTTTCATATTCTTCAAAAGTGGAAGTAGGCAGCACACAATCTAAGAATTTTAGGTGTTATATGTGCTGCGTCATTTGATTTGCTTTATGGGAACACGCACAGAGCCTAATGAAGACAGCCTGGGATAGCAGAGAAAGCTAAGCAGCAGCTTCCACAGACAACCATAGACTGATTCAGGATAATTTAGAATCAAGCTAATGCAGAGTATGTGATACTGTCAGACAGAGTGTGTTTTGTTTTGTTTTGTTTTTTTGTTAAAAAAAGACATTAGGGTGAAATGTAAAATCAGCTGTGGAAGATGTAGTCAGATCTTTTACTTGAGTAAAAGCAGCACTGTTACAAGTTAAAGTCCTGCATTCAAAATCTTTTTATTGAAATTAAATTACATTATAGGATTATTCTTATTGATGCATTAATGTATTCATCACTTTAAAGTTGTAGCTGGTAAAGATGGAGCTAATTTTAATGACTTTATGTACTGCTGTGTGGCTAAACCTTAAATAATATAAACTGTGCAAATTTAGATTATTGATCAAAATACAAATAAAGCCATAAGTACCTCGTAACTAAAGCTTTAGAATAAAAGTAGTGAAATACAACATCTAGGCGAATATTAGCCTCTGAGATGTAGTGGAGTACAAGTATGAAGTAGTATAAAGTGGAAATACTACTAATCAAAGTAGTACCTCAAAATTGTATGTTCAGTACTTGAGATAATGTTCTTAGCTACAGTTACCTACTGAAAATCGGGGGTTTACTGTACTTCACTGGTAATGCATTTTGTGAAGGAAGCACTATCTCATGGTGACACCCTTAGGGACTCCCCGTGACTGAAGTTGGCTGGTAACTGGCTGGGAACTGAGTGAAGCTGGCTGGCATCCAAATTGCTGGAAACTCCAGGTGGCTGTATCTGTATAAACCGTACTGTACTGCACAGCATGCTGCAAGTTTGAAAGCAAAGACTTCAGTCTTTGTTATTATTTGATAGGCACTAATAAATGAAACAATTTGTATTGGGGCAAGTGAAAAATTGACCTCAAGTAGATGGTAAGTAGATTTCTGACCCACCTGCTCTACCAGGCAAATTAAAAAGATAAAAAAAACAATGTTGAGCGGTGTCGGTGGCATAGTGGATAGTGCTGGCGCCCCATCTACAGAGGCGATGCCTTGCTGCAGCGGTCGCAGGTTCGACTCCGGCTTGCAACCCTTTGCTGCACGTCAACCCCCACTCTCTCTCTCTCACCCCATTTCAATTTGTCCTGTCCATTAAAGGCAAAAAGCCCCAAAAAATAATCTTTAAAAAAACAAAACAATGTTGAGCCCTGGCAGGCAGGCCTGACCAAACCCTTCCTTCCTCATGTGTATAATATGAACCTTTCAGTTACCTCACAGCCATACTGGAGATGACCTCTGTGCCACAGGAAGTCGTAAGCATGGGCAGGAAGCTCTTGCCGTCCCACTTGGTAAGATAGCAAGGAGGTGGTTTTCTGTCTCGTTTATGGGGAATCTGGACTGTGTAAAGTCTCAGGGCGTCTTTTTGGTCTTCTACTTTTCCAAACCTGAAATACATGAAAATACAACCATGTATGACCACTGTCACATCATCCAGATGGATACGATGAATTTTACAGCAGGGATACTCCGTCATAGAAGTCTTTTTTGTTGTTGTTTTTTTCTTACCTGCAAGACATATATCGGTAAGTCTTCTCAGATATCTGAGGCATGGTTTCAAGCCATTTTAGACACATAGCCAACTGGTTGCCGCTCCATACACTGCAAGAAAAGTCCCGGCCAATAGTCACCAGGTGCTGCAGGAGAACACAATAATAAGTACTTCATTTGTTTTTTATTCTGTTGTTATTTTATTGATTTACACACACACAAACACAAACACAGGCACATGCTTCAGTGGAGAGATGTCAGAATGATAAGGCTGCACATCAGCAGTGCCCAGCCTACAATAAATATCCACACCAAGAGGTGTCAGTGTTTCACCTTGTTTTCTGGACTTATATCCAAGTCCTCAATCTCCCCTTCATGGGCTTTGAAGTCAAACCTCTTCTTCAGGGATGGAAACTGTAGAAGAATCAAGAACACACACTCAATGTCTAGAAATCAATGCATATGTACAGTGTCCAGTTTGCATCTATCATTTTTCCAGCCCCAGCAGATGAAACGGCACCAACTTCCGCATGATGAAAGTGTGCTGCCAGACATCAAGCCTGATGATTGGCTACCAGCCTACTGCTGTGGCACACAGCAGTGCTGGCTCAAAAACGGTGTCTATAGATGGGCACCCTGTGAAACAGCACAGCTTGAATTCATCAGTGGCTTTGAAGTCCACCCTCTCCAAAATCACAGAGGAACTCGACCCCTTCTCATCCCTCTCCTTAGAGCAGGACAGAAAGTTCCAATGCCTCTCTACCTCCTTTATATAACGTGACTTGTTTCCATGTGTATGCCTTCCCTGTGTTTATCTGTTTACTAACATTCACCAGCTGAATCTGATTTGCTACAGACATTAAAGGGACAGTGCACCCAAAAATGAAAATTCAGCCATTATCTACTCACCCATATGCCGACGGAGGCTCAGGTGACGTTTTAGAGTCCTCACATCCCTTGCGGAGATCGGCAGGGGGAGCGGCTAGCACACCTAATGGCTGACGGCGCCCCAGACTAACGTCCAAGAACACAAAATTGAAACCCCAAAATATCTCCAACATGCGGCTGGCTGAGGGTTAGGCTCATGAGCTGCGGCGGCTGCTTCGTCCAGTAGCAGTTCCGCGTCCGTATACTCGGGCTCAAACAAATACGGCTCAACAAAGAAATGCTGTTCCTCCTCAATTTCAAAGTCTTCCGACACGTTGGGCTGTCCTTTGCTAAAAGACCGTAGTGCAAATTATCTTTTAGCTACTGTGGTTACTGTTGTCTCTCACTGCGGTGCACGTCACGTGATGTAAACACGGGTAAGCAAAGCTCATGCTTTCGCTGGTCTCGCGCAAGCGTGCACACGTGAACGCGGAGCACAGAGAAGCAGTCAGAGCTACAGGCTACAGTGAGGCTAAAAACAGAGTTCATATGACGTTTTTCGAAACAACTTTTTATGTCGGGGCTTCAGGACACTTGGATCACTACGGATGAGCATGTTGGAGATATTTTGTGGTTTCAATTTTGTGTTCTTGGACGTTAGTCTGGGGCGCCGTCAGCCATTAGGTGTGCTAGCCACTCCCCCCCGCCAATATCCGCAGGGGATGTGAGGACTCTAAAACTTCACCAGAGCCTCCCTCGGCATGAGGGTGAGTAGATAATGGTTGAATTTTCATTTTTGGGTGCACTATCCCTTTAAAGGGAAACCATTTTCAACCAGCTCTGTCATCACAGTGTTGAGCTCCCTGAGCTGCCAGCACCGTTGCAGCACAGAGGGAAGTCAAATCCTGTTCATCCATAAACACACTGCACACACTGCAAAGACAGAACTGGTTGAAAATTAGCAAAGTTTTCCTTTAACTGGCCATATCTTCCAAGGTACTCAAGCAGTCAGTTTTTCGTGGAGACGAAACTTCAGTGGCTGTAGCGACTTGAATTTAGCCAGTGCAAACCACAGGGCTGGTGGTCTGATCCCGGGCTGCCTCCTGCCAGTGTTCATTTTGACAGCTATTTTAGATTTAGTCTCTATTTTTATCCTTCATAGTTTTAGATTAGTTTTTGGGTCCGTACCAATACTCACACTTCCCCTCAAATTTGGTCCTAGCCATTGTTTTTGTGAGCTCCAGGAAGATTGCAGCCTCCATGAGAAAGCCATCGCAAAATTCTAAGTACTATTTTCACAAATAAGCATGCAAAAATTCCAAAATATGTCATAATGTGTTATG
The DNA here is from genome assembly GCF_006386435.1 of Epinephelus moara. Classification (NCBI taxonomy): domain Eukaryota; kingdom Metazoa; phylum Chordata; class Actinopteri; order Perciformes; family Serranidae; genus Epinephelus; species Epinephelus moara. Next base: position 1,199,583 of record NC_065511.1, read on the forward strand.
TTTCTGCATATGCATTATCTGTAAGCGTTGAGTTATAATATGTATGCTTGAAAATCGCCAATTTACAATGTAGCCGATGTGAACATCTACAGAGTTCTCCGTGCAAGAAGCCTACGTCTACAATACGTGTGACATAGGTGAACACGTCTGTTACGCTAATTTGCATCAAGTGGCGTCCCAATTCGTAGGTAAAATTCCCTACTCCTCAACACTACCACTTCATCGTTGAGGGGAATCCAGTTAGGCTAATTCAAGTATTGGAGATTGGAATCAAGGTGACAGGTTGTATTTATTCAGACATTTTTTTCCACACCTGCAAATAATTTCTGCACACTTACAAACTGTCATTTCTCCAGCAGTTTTTAACAGTTTTAAGGGGCAATTTACAAGCACACACTTACTGATCATCATTTGAAAAGCTCATCTCTCTATTTATGCTCTAAAAAACTTTGACACCACAAATAACTAATCTGAGACAACTAGGATTTGTACCCAGGTTCATTGTTAACTGACTTATCCATCTTACTGTTAAGAAGCAGCTTAATTAATGCCTGAATTCTTTCTTAATCTGCAACATGTTGGTCTAGAGGTTTAAACTCGTGTCCTCTCACAGAGCTAGTGATTAAAACTAAACTTTCATCTCTTTCAGAGAAATCTGATCTGAGTTAGGACTGTTTACTTACAGCACAGCTACACTCACAGATAACTGAGTCTCCTACCTGCCTGTCAAACAGCACCAACCCATAGAGCTTCTATAGACAGTCCAGACTGATGGAATTCTGCAGGGACTGTGGCTGCTTGCTCCGCTACCATTCAGCTGCTTAACAAGTGGAGCTGCTTACAGCCAACACTGTAACTAACAAACTCTACAAATCCATTCAACAGCTCCACCATCCACAGTCAGACACACACAACTGATTATTTTCTGCTGAATTACAACTCACAACTCGCACGAACGGCTGACGCTGCTCCAGTGTGAGTGTTTTTGCTGGCTAGTGAAAAATCCTGGTGCAGACTATTAACTGGACTTTGCCAGGCTGTCAGTGCAGCATTTTAAGATAACTGCAAGTCCAGCTGTTCTGGGCTTTCAATGTCTGATAGTCCACCACTAACATTTTTATCACTTCTCATCTCGTCAACGAAAATGAACATAGATTTCAAATTAGTTTTAATTATCAAGATCTATTTTAGCTCGTCATCGTCTCGTTTTTGTCATGGAAAAAAGGTTGCTGACGAAATATTTTCATCATAGTTTTTGTAAACGACATTAACACTGCTCCCTGCCAAATCAGCAGACTTTCCAGCTCTGTAGTCTCTAAACGGCAGGAAGAGGGTTAAAGGGTATGCAGGGTGGGCTAGCAAGCTGGAAGCAGTCTTTCAATGACTGAATTTCAATTTCTTTTCTGTCATATTTTATCCTGTAAGACATCTGTGTGTAATTTTGTCCTAATTTGCATATATTCTTGAGTTATGGCCAAAAATGTGTTCATTAAGGTCACGGTGACCATGACCTTTGACCATCAAAATGTTAACAGTTCATTCTTGTGTCCAAGTGGACATGTGTGCAAAATTTGAGGAAATTCCCTTAGAGCCTTCTTGAGATATCACCTTTACAAGAATGAGATGGATGCAAGGTCACAGTGACCTTGACCTTTGTCCACCAAAATCCAGTCAGTTCATCTTTGAGTCCATGAAGACATTTGTGCCAAATTTGGTTCTTTCTTCTTTGGTTCTTGAGATAATGTGCTCACAAGAATGAGATGGATGCATGGTCAAGGTTAATATTTCCTTTTCTCTTGTAAACATTGCATGATTGTTGGTGGCAGACATTGGGCTTTTCATAAACAGTCATCCTTAAATGGTGATGGTCATGGTACTAAATGGTAAATGGTGAATGGTGAATGGACTGCACTTGTATAGCGCCTTTCAAGTCTTCCCACTACTCAAAGCGCTTTTACACTACTAAGTCACATTCATCCATTCACACATTTACACACTGGGGGCCGAGGCTACCATACAGAGTGCCACCTGCTACTCAGTAACCATTTTACACACTGATGGAAAAGCCATCAGGAGCAATTTGGGGTTCACCATTTTGCCCAGGGATGCACTTTGCACACCACTCAGCTATTATTTTTTTTACTTTTGGCCTTTCCTTTGGGTTGTAGATTTTTTTGATCCTAGAAGTGGCTGTGGCTCAGAGGTTGAGTGGGTTGTCCACCAATAGGAAGACCACAGTCGATCCCTGGCTCCTCCAGTATGTATGCCGGAGCAACAGAATGTAATTTTATTTTATTTTTTTACATGTGAAAAGCTACAGGAACCACCTTATATCAGTATTTATTTTGGCAAATTACTTATTAATTACTTCACAAAAGTGTCATTTCTTTTCTGTATACTGACTACTGGATTCATCTCTTTATTGTTTCAGCACAAGGTAGAGCTTTGTTGTGGTTAAGGTATGTGTAAGGAATACTGCACCGCAATAGAACTGCAGGATGGACAACAATAATCACTATTTACACCAGCTGGCTATCAGACACCCACATCCAGTTTACATTCATACTTAAGATCAAAAATATTGTTCTCATCTCTCAAATAAATCAAACTTAAAGAGGCAACAGATAGGATTCATCTTTTTTTAGCTTGGCGCTACCTAGCGTCAGTAGTGTTGTGTCGCACTGTCGCAACGACCAAATTGACAGTGGGGATCAGAGATAATCAATAAAATGTAGGCTGTAAAGCCACCGGTATACCTCTATGTATATGTAGAATGAGAAGGTGTGTGGACACTCTACTAAATAAATGAGTAAAAAGACCGAGCAACAATTAACAGATTTATCTGAAGAAAAAACAAATAGTAATGCAAATAATTATACCAGAATGCACAGCACCAGTACAAACAACTCACAGTAAATTATACCAATATGTACAGTATCAGTACAAACAACAGTAGACACAGTGGAATTATACCAATATGTATATATACCGATTCTAGAATAAACGGTACCTTATGGAAACAATGTAGCCAGTTGGAGCTCAAATTGAAAGGGAAACAAATTTCAGTGTTCACTTATCTGGGCGTAACCGGCGATGTCCGGGGAACTGCCCATTGGTTCGACAGCCCATTGGTTCGACATCCCATTGTTCCGACCATATTAAACTCATTGTTCCGAAGTCCGTTCCGAAATCATCATGATGCCCTGTGGTTAAGGTCTGGTTAGGTTTAGGTACAAAAACCACTTGGTTAGGGTCAGGAAAAGATCATGGTGTGGGTTAAAATGAAAAAGAAAGTGACAAACTCATAAGCCGTGAGCCTGCTCCGCCTCAAGCCGGTTGCGGCGCACCATACGCCCGCCGCGAGCCGTTCAGCACCGCGGACAGTCGGACTAATGGGATGTCGAACCAATGGGCTGTCGAACCAATGACATGGACCCCGATGTCCGTCGATAGCTGCCTCCGTGAGAGGAGAACAGAAGGAAGGGAGGGGGGTATCACTGTCCAAGGGCTGCCGTAGAATGGCAACAAGGATGTCAGCCGACCAACACTCGCTACCCAGTCCCTGGTTGCGGCGATTTGCGATGCTGGCCAGCTAGGAATTAACTAGCAGCCAGTACAGTACAGTCCTCTCTCGTCTAGCTAACATTAAGCTGTGTCACTTACTGATCCATTAGAAAGAAAGCTAGCTGGACATCAGTTTTGAAGCCTCTTTGGTCACGGAGCTCCCTCCATCTCTTGAACGCCTGACTGAGGTTTACTCTTGTTTTTCCTCTTCTTTTATCACTCTCCTTTTTGATCTTCTTTGCATCCTCAGACAGAGGAGCTCATTTGTTTTGCTAGGCCGTTTTTCACTTGTCTCCAAACTTTGTCCATCTGCCATTGTGCTTGTAACTCAACTATCTCTTGCCCAACTCCTATAAGGACTCGCTCCAATCCCTGATTGGCTGACTGACCAATTTCGCAATACATGACGCGTTTCCTGCCGTAAAGCAGATTTTTTCCATGAAATTTCGGCACCGGTGGCAGCAGCTTATTTCAAAGCCACTAAGTAACCTATGTAACCTGATAGTCTGATTTTACTGTGTGGCCACTACCCTTTGCAACCCACATTATTTTCATAAAGATATATTTAAAGCCGGGCGGCAGTAGCTCAGTCCATAGGGACTTGGGTTGGGAACCGGAGGGTCGCCTATTTGAGTCCCCGTCCGGACCAAAATATGGAGCGTGAACTGGTGGCTGGAGAGGTGCCAGTTCACCTCCTGGGCACTGCCGAGGTGCCCTTGAGCAAGGCACCAAACCCCCCAACCGCTCGGGGCGCCCCACCAAGGGCAGCCCCCTCACTCTGACACTTTGTGCATGTATAGGTCCTGTTTGTGCATGTGTGTGTCTTTCGGACCTGTGTGTAATTGACAAGCAAGAGTGAAAACACTGAATTTCCCCTCAGGGGGATTAATAAAGTAGATAAACTTAACTTAAACTTAAATACACCACTCAAACAAGGCTGGCATTTTAAGATACTCTTAAAAGTATACATAAGTTGGGGCGCCGGTGGCTTAGTGGTAGAGCAGGCGCCCCATGTACAAGGCTGTTGCCGCAGCGGCCCGGGTTCGACTCCAGCCTTTGCTGCATGTCACTCCCTCTCTCCCTCCCCCTTCACGCTTGTCTGTCCTATCCATTAAAGGCTAAAAAAGCCCCAAAAAATATCTTAAAAAAAAAAAAAAAAAAAATAAAGTATACATACAGTGGGGCAAAAAAGTATTTAGTCAGCCACTGATTTTGCAAGTTCTCCTACTTAGAAAGATGAGAGAGGTCTGTAATTTTCATCAGAGGTACACTTCAACTATGA
>NC_065511.1:1205517-1207590 GCF_006386435.1 Epinephelus moara
CTCTCATCTTTCTAAGTAGGAGAACTTGCAAAATCAGTGGCTGACTAAATACTTTTTTGCCCCACTGTAAGTAAACTATGTATCAACTCATACAAAATTAATCCCTCTCCATCATCACTGCTGACCCCCTCTCAATGTGTATGGCAGAGTACTGATCTGTAGAGACCTCTCCCTGGATTTTCTCCTGTGTTCGGGATGTTCCTGGGCGCAGGTGAGGTCAGAAAGTTAGCACAAAGGTGCCAAACTGTAAGCAGCACACTTCCTAGAGGAAGCTAAGAAAATCACTGACACATAGCTGGGGGGAAAAAAACACAAACTCCAAAATAAACAAAAAAAAAATCAAATTTAGCAAGGTGAGCTGCCAAACGAGTGAATCTGGGGTTGGCTTTCACTTTCACTAGCGATACTTGCTTACAAATAGGAACTGACAATTCTAACACAGTACTTTTAAAGTGAGATGGACAACTAGATGGTGTTTACCTCCCAGACTCGTATGTGTCCGTCTGTGCCTCCTGTCAGCAGAAGACTCAGGTCAGAACTGAACCTGACCACCTTCTGGAGTGGGTCCTGGGGGTTCAGGTCTGACTGTACTTCAGCCAAAGCAGTCACAGAGATATGAGCCGTCTTGTCCTTCATATCTGACGAATCTCCAGATGCTGCAGCTTCGTCCCGTCCACTTTTGTCTCCTTTCCCAGCTCGTCGCCTGGCATTACCATGCTGCACACTGTTCCCTCCTACACAGATGACACACACTTTTACTGGATAACAAAGACACCTGAATCGAAAACGCATGGGTTTTTGTGAACACACAGATTAAAACATACTGTAGAACTTCAATTAAACGCCCACTTCCTTTTACTAGCCCGGTGTGGCTACACATTTTAACAGATAAATGCCTGTCTCAATTAGAGGACTGGTCTGGTTGCCAAGCAAAGTAAAAAACAGATAAGTGCAGAAGACTTCTTCCAGAAGTCTGAGGAAAAGCTATTGAAAACGTGCAGCATTCTTTTTTTAATGCTCCAGAGCCTAAAACATTAACGACAGTACTCTTCAAATCTGTACGCTTAATGGTACAATCATTGAACAAGTTCCACATTATAAACACTGGCATCTGGATTGATGACAAATTATGATGTATTAACAAAATAATTATGAATTAAGCTGTAGTATGTATTGCAGTATCCATGTGTGTGGCGTTGAGTTGTAGGCTTTCTTGTGGTGAATCCAGGCAGTGCACTGGTTGATCTTCCTGCTCTTGCAGTCTCGGGCAATTGCTCTGTCGACCAGTAGCTGGTGCTTGGCTCCTCTGATGTTACTGCCAATTCTTTTCTGTGCCTCACTCATGTATTGGACCATATGCCCAGTTATCTTAGTCACTATGATGCCTGACAGGAGCTTCCATGTTGTGCAGAGACAGGTTATTGGTCTGTAGTTGGATGGGATGGTTCCCTGATCAGGACTGTCCTGCCCCGTGTCAACCATTCTGGGTGGATCCCATCCCTTTGCAGCTGGGCCATCTGTGCTGCTAGGTGTTCATGGAGTGCAGTTAGCTTCTCAACCAGTATGTATGGATCATATCAGAGCCTGGTGCTGTCCAGCTCTCCATCTTTCACACTCTTTCCTGGATGTCTGCCATTGAGATAGTTTCTGGTTCTTGTTCAAGGAGGTTGCTGAGGCCAGCTCTTAGGTCCACTGGTCATTGGGCATCAGTGTTGTGTGATGCTTCTCTTTCCCATATGACCTTCCAGTAGGATTGGGCGATATGGACAAAAATTCATATCTCGGTATTTTCAGGCTGAATGGCGATACAAAATATATACCCCGGTATTTTCTACTAAGTGGGCTATATGTTAAGTTGCAAGCTGATCCACATCTTAAGTCCCGTTATTTTTACTGCATGTGTTTTTCCACAGCAAGGCAGGTAAAAGACGGGTTACCTGCTGGAGGTGAGCTGTTTGCAAAGGTGCAGTAAGAGCCTGTTGTCTGAAGCTCTAAATATATATATACATATACATACATATATATACAGTGGTGTGAAAAAAACACTTTTTCACACAGGGCCATGTAGCTTTG
>NC_065511.1:1208090-1209012 GCF_006386435.1 Epinephelus moara
CAGTCATAATAATACCCACATTCCTCGAGGCAGCAGCCGAGGAGGGGGGAGTTCCAGCCATTTTTAACTCTAGTCTGTTGATCAGCCCTAAACCTAAACTAGATTATAATTCATTTGAAAGTCTTGTTGTTAGTCTTTTACATCCGACCTGGAAAACCTCGCAGCCACTTTTATTTGTTATAGTGTACCGTGCTCCTGGCCGGTATTCTGAATTTGTATCTGAATTCTCAGAGTTTTTATCCAGTTTAGTTCTTAAATCAGATAAAGTTATTATTGTAGGAGATTTTAACATTCATGTCGACGTTGATAATGACTCCCTGGCTACCGCCTTTATCTCATTATTAGATTCCATTGGCTTCAGTCAGGGTGTACATGAACCCACTCACTGTTTTAACCATACCCTCGATCTAGTTCTGACGTATGGAATTGAAATTAAAAACCTAACAGTCTTTCCACAGAATCCCTTGTTATCGGATCATTATTTGATTACTGTTGATTTCTTTTTACTCGATTACACGCCACTCAGCAACAGTTACTATACTAGATGTTTATCAGATAGTGCTGTCGCAAAATTTAAGGAAATGATTACTCCGTCGTTAAATTCAATACCATGTCCTTCAGTAACAGAGGTTTCCCGTACCTACTTTAACCTGTCCCAAATTGATCATCTTGTCGATAGCGCCGTAGGCTCGCTGCGAACAACACTCGACTCTGTAGTTCCTCTTAAAAAGAAGTTAACAAAGCAAAGAAAGTTTGCTCCTTGGTATAACTCTCAAACCCGTAAGTTAAAACAAATATTGCGAAAATTTGAAAGGAATTGGCGATTAACCAAACTGGAAGAATCTCGTTTAATCTGGGCAGACAGTCTCAAAACGTATAAGAGGGGCCTCAGCAATGCCAGAGCAAACTATTACTCAGCACT
>NC_065511.1:1209850-1230949 GCF_006386435.1 Epinephelus moara
CTATTATCAGGTAGCTCCAGTAAGTCCTTAAAAACTCTCCAGCTAATTCAGAATGCAGCAGCACATGTACTAACAGGAACTAAGAAACGAGATCATATTTCTCCTGTTTCAGCTTCTCTGCACTGGCTCCCTGTAAAATCCAGAATTGAATTTAAAATCCTACTGTTAACTTAGAAAGCTCTAAATGGTCTAGCTCCATCATATCTTAGAGAGCTCATAGTGCCATATAATCCCACCAGAACTCTGCGCTCTGAGAATGTAGGGTTACTCGTGGTCCCTAAAGTCTCCAACTCTTCCTTTTACGATCTCCCTCCATCCAGGATAGGCACTCCTGCCCCTCAAAGGATGCTCATGTCTCAGCCATCTCCACTTTCCATGCTCCAACCTCAACTCCCCAGGCCTCAGGCACCTCAACCTCCCATGTCTCATTCAGTTCAATTCTCCATCCCTCAAGCATCACCTCCAACCTCCCAGTCAGTTCAACTCCCCATGTCTCAGTCAATACGGCCAAGTTCAGCCCCTCTTCAGTTCCCTCTTTTGCCTTTGAACCCTGCTACATCTGTCACTTGGTCCATTCCCCAAGTATCTGCCCAAGCCACCTTTCCCAGCCACCATGTATCATCCCAGATATTGCCCTCATCCCTTCCTAGTCATTCTAGTCATTTATCCACACTCCCAGTACCAGCTATGTCAACCCAGCAGCTGCCAGTTTACTCACAGGCTCCACCAGTTCAGACCCCCAACATCACAGATCTGGTCATAGCCTCAGCCTATGGAATCCCAAGGCCTTCACTTCCCGTATTCAGGAGTGGACGGGAAAGTGATTTTGCCCTCCTGAAGATGGCCCTAGATAATCTCCTTGACAATCACCCCCATCTCACTGAGGAGTATAAGTATCAGATCCTCTTGGAGCATGTTCAACACCCAGGAGCTCACAAACTGGCAGCATCCAGCATGCATGACCCAAGACCGTACTCCACTGCCCTCCTAGCACTTCAAGAGAGGTTTGGTCAACCCAGATTACTGGTACAGAGTGAGTTGGGTGCAATACTGAACTCCCCAGTCATACGCATAGGTGATGTAGAGGCCTTTTATAATTTCTCCCTATCTGTCCATTCTCTAGTGGGTATGTTGCTGTCCCTGGAGGGCCCCAATGGGTAGAGATAAAATGTGGCTCTCATGTTGATAGACTCCTCAGCAACCTCCCTGTACAGTATAAAGACTCATTTGTGGAGTACTGTATCAACCGTGGTATTCTGACTGGACAGGCGAACCAAACCTACTCCATTCATGACCTTTCCACTAGGCTCCAGTCAAAGTCAAGAGCCAAACGCATCTCTGAGCGAGCTGTTGAACTCCACAAACAGGAGAGACCACGTCCTGTAAGGAACGCCAACCCACCAAACAGGGCTCCACGGTCTACCTGTCAACTGTGCCTCAGCCCGATTCCACACCGAGACCTCCCTCTAAAGGACAGGTAAATGCTAACCTACCTAAGCCTTACTGCCCCTACTGTAATATTAGAGACCATTTCCTAGGTGCATGTGTAGAGTTCAAGAAACTCCCTAAGAGTGACATTTTGAAATGTACCAAAGAGAAGGATAGGTGTAACCGGTGTGGGAGAATGCACAAGGCAGACAAATGCACATTGAAGAAGCCCTGTAATATGTGCAAGGAGCTCCACTTAACTGTTCTCCATGACGCTAATGCTAACAAGACAACCACATATATGGTAGCCTCCTCTTCATCAGAGCTCCTGTACATAGATCAACCTAACCGCTCCCACAAGGTCATGCTCAAAGTTGTTAATGTGTGTCTCCACAATGGGGGAAGGACTCTTGCAACCCATGCAATCCTGGATGATGGCGCAGACAGATCTATTGTGCTCCCTGAGGCTGTCCAGCGCTTGCGCCTCAACACCCAGCCTGAAACCATCTCCCTACGCACAGTGAGACAGGATGTAGTGCAACTGGATGGAGCATCCGTGTCATTTGGCATTTCCCCGATCAACCAGCCAGACAAAATGCATGACATCAGTGGAGCATTCACTGCTGAGAACCTTGGACTGTCTGAACACACATACCCTGTGAAACAGCTACAAGATCAGTATCCCCATCTCAGAGGTATCCCACTAGAACCTATTGATCATGTATGCCCTCTTGTCCTTATTGGTTCAGACTATGCCCATCTCATTACACCCCTAGAGCCAGTGATTATGGGGCCCCCTGGTGGTCCAGTAGCCATACAGACCAGATTAGGGTGGACTCTCCAAGGGCCAGCTAGTTTAGTTCAAGCCCAGCAAATGTCTATATCTTACACCCTGACCTGCTTTAAGAGTGAGCTATTCAAGAATGTAGAGAGACTATGGCAGATTGACACCTTGCCCCACATCAATGAGAAGACCGTCACAAGGTCAAAACAAGACAAACTGGCTCTTGATCTCCTCCAGCTTAAGACAGTCAGAGTAGATGTAGATGGTGTAATGCGCTATGCCACTCCTTTACTCAGAGCTCCAAACATTGCAGTCCTTCATGCTCCAAAGGAAGCTGTCCTACCACGTCTCTGTGCTACAGAGAGACGTCTGTCCAAAGACCCCAAAATGTCTGCTCAGTACCAAGAAGAGCTGGATAAGCTTGTGCAGTCTGGCTTTGTCAACAAAATACCCAGTGAGCAGGTAGACACACCAGCTGAAACCTGGTACTTCCCACATCACATGGTTGAACACAACAACAAACCCCGAGTTGTGTTTGACTGCTCCTTTGAGTACATGGGACTATCCCTGAACAAATTTCTTCTGCCTGGTCCTGTCCTTGGCCCCTCTCTGCTAGGAGTTCTACTCCGATTTCGCCAAAAGGCCATAGCCATCTGTGGAGACATCAAGGGCATGTTTCATCAGGTACGCCTCCTGGAGGAGGACAGACCCCTGTTGCGTTTCATATGGAGAGAAATGCAGTCAGACCAGGAGCCCAGCGTCTATAAATGGCAAGTTCTGCCGTTTGGAACAACTTGTAGCCCATGCTGTGCCACCTATGCAGTTCAGACACACATCCAAAATCACTCTGAAGGCAATGAGGAGGTCTTACAATCTGTCCAACTTTGCTTTTATGTAGACAATTGCCTCCAGAGCTTCCCTTCCTCTGAGGAGGCCAAGTCCCTCATCGACAAAATGAGACCCCTGCTGGCTAAGGGAGGATTTGACATCAGACAATGGGCCAGTGATGATCCAGGTGTAGTCCAACATCTCCCCCCAGAGGCCAAGTCCAAAACAACTGAACTGTGGCTCTCAGAGCATGGAGACACCAAAGAGCTGACACTTGGCCTCCAATGGAACTGCTCCACAGACATGCTGGGTTACAAGAACAGGTCAGTCCCCTACCATCAGCCTACAATGAGGAACATCTACAAAGTGCTGGCCAGCCAATATGATCCTCTTGGCTTTCTGACCCCATTCACAACCCGTGCAAAGATCTTAGTGCAGGACCTATGGAAACAGGAGAGAGGATGGGACAACATCATCAAAAACGACGACTTGTTGGAGGAATGGCAAACCTGGGAAATGGAGCTCCGGAATCTCCCTGACATTCTCTTCCCTCGCTGTTATCTGCCCCCCTTTATTGATACAGCCACTTCAGAGTCTCATCTGCATGTATTCTGTGACACCTCAGAGCGTGTGTATGGGGCCGTTGCCTACCTTCAGAACACAGACAAACATGGCCACACCCATGTCAGCTTCATCATGGCCAGGTCGCGCATAGCCCCCAAGCGCCAACTATCCATCCCTCGCCTTGAGCTATGTGCAGCCCTGTCTGGTGCCCAGTTGGCCAACCTTCTCAACTCTGAACTCACCATTCCACTACAGTCAATTACCCTTTGGACAGATTCAACAACAGTTCTGTCATGGCTCACATCTGACTCCTGTCGCTTTAAGGTGTTTGTTGGAACAAGAGTAGCTGAGATTCAGACTCTGATTGACACAAAGAGCTGGAGATATGTTGATTCAAAGAACAACCCGGCCGATGACCTAACACGCGGCAAAACCCTCCTAGAACTCTCTCAGCACAACAGATGGAGTCAAGGCCCTGCTTTCCTCTTGCTGGCCCCTGACTGCTGGCCTGCCAATCCATGTCTGTCAGCTACAGCAGAGCCAGTTGAGGAGCTCCGGAAACCAATGTTCTGTGGAACAGTGATGTCAGGTGAGACAAACAGCCCTGACCTGAGAAAGCATGGCAGCTGGGAGGAACTGATGAAGGAGACCGCGACTCTGTTTGATGGGGTGGCAGATCAAAGTCCAAATGCACAAGGCTTCATCAACGCTGAAAGGCATATTCTGCAAAGGGCTCAATCTGAGAGTTTCCCTGAGGAGTTCAATGCCCTTAAAGATGACAAACTCATATCAAAGAGCAGCAAACTGCTCCCCTTGTCTCCCGAATATGATTCTGATCTTGGGCTCATCAGAGTGGGAGGTCGGCTCCAGAGAGCAGAGAGTCTTCAACATGACAATATCCATCCAATCATACTAGAACCAAACCATCCCATAACCAAACTCCTTATCAAACACTATGATGAGAAACTCCTCCACCCAGGCCCTGAGCGTGTCCTGGCAGAAATGAGACGCAGGTATTGGATCCTGCGCGGCCGCCAAGCAATACGGCAACATCAATACCAGTGTCAAGACTGCCGGAGATGGAGAGCCAATCCTGTCATTCCCAAAATGGCAGACCTTCCTCCGGCCCATCTCAGGCTTTACAAACCCCCCTTTTGGTCCACAGGCATGGATTGCTTTGGGCCTTTCACAGTGAAAATTGGCCGACTCAAAGAGAAAAGGTGGGGTATTCTCTTTAAATGCCTAACAACACGCTGCATTCATATTGAGCTGCTTGACCATATGGATGCAGACACATTTCTCATGGCCTTCAGGAGATTTGTCTCACGTAGAGGAAAACCCTTCGAACTCTTTTCTGACTGTGGGACCAATTTCAAAGCAGGAGAGGCAGAGCTACAAAGTGCTTTCCAGGCCATGGCACCTGATGTGCAGGAGCAACTAGCACACTCACAGGTAAACTTCAGGTTCAATCCTCCATTTGCCCCGCATTTCGGTGGGAGCTGGGAACGGGAAATTAAATCCATCAAGATGGCCCTCAACGCGGCTGTAGGAAGCCAAACAACATCAGAAACGGTCCTGCACACAGTCTTAGTGGAGGTGGAGGGCATCTTGAATTCAAAACTTCTGGGATATGTCTCCTCTGACCTCGCTGACCCGGATCCATCACACCAAATGTGTTGCTCATGGGGCGGCCGGATGCTTCCCCTCCTCAGGCCATCTACTGTGAAAGTGACCTCCTCAGCAGACGTAAATGGCGTCACAGCCAGATCTTGGCTGATCAATTCTGGACAGCCTTCCTTCGCCACTATCGCCCCAACCTTCAAACCAGGCAAAAATGGGGAACTGACCAGGAGAACCTGGACACCGGTCAGGTGGTGATGGTCATTGATCCACGATATCCTCGAGCATCCTGGCCTGTTGGAAGAATAACCAAAACTCACCCTGGGAAGGATGGTAATGTTCGCAGTGCCACAGTGGCAATCAAGGCCACGAATACCTACGTCCTGTCTCCAGGTTAATCCCTCTCCCTGAAATGGACACCTAACTGACACGTATTTGCTGCACAAATCCGGGGGCGGCTGTCAGAAATCCATTCATTCCCTGCACTAAAATCCATTCATTCCCTGCACTAACCCTCCTCTCCAAAAGGAGACACTGAACATTTTAATCTGCAGCACCAGTCTCAGTGGGACTACGCCCACTTCCTGGGACGCCTCCTATAAAAGGGCGGTCCAAATTGACACTCACTCTTTGTCCTTGGTTACAAACAAATGCCATGCCATGTGTCTGTTGAAACCACATCAATGTAAGTAATGAAAGCTGCAATGTGATGATTTATATTTATAATTTTGATATTTGTTGATATTGATGATATTACTTAATGCTATTTTCTGTTCTTGTCTAGAACCATGGCAAACTCAACTTTGAAACTCAACTTTTGAAAAATAAACATTTGTTGATTTAATTGAAAACGTTTCCTGGTGGTGTGTGGCTCCAGTAGAACACCATTGTATACAACAATTATGTTGATCTGTTCTGTACGACATCTATTGCACGTCTGTCCATCCTGGAAGAGGGATCCCTCCTCAGTTGCTCTTCCTGAGGTTTCTACCGTTTTTTTCCCCCCGTTAAAGGGCTTTTTTGGGGGAGTTTTTCCTTATCCGCTGTGAGGGTCCAAAGGACAGAGGGATGTTGTATGCTGTAAAGCCCTGTGAGGCAAATTGTGATTTGTGATATTGGGCTTTATAAATAAAATTGATTGATTGATTGATTTATATATATATATATATATATACACATATGCAGTATGTATATATCTATACATATATGTGTGCGTGTGTGTGCGCGCGCGTGTACTTTTCAAATTGGTTGTTTTATGTAGTTATTGATGTAATCAGGTGTCTCGTGAAAATGAGATCTCAATATGAGATGATTAAATAAAGGTTTTTATTCATTTTTTATTTTTTTTATTTATATTATCTTAAGCCTAAGTTCCCGATCTTTGCTGAGCAACAATTTTGTGTGAAAGGAATTAACGGGCTGTCACATATAGACGCCTTTCCCAAATATAGGCCTGTTGATTTCAGTGATTTAAGCAAATAAAAGCCCGGGCTATCCATTGAAGTTTTGAGGTATATACAGTCCTGGACAAAATATTGGCACCACCATGCACTACAGACCTGTTTCCTATTGAAAATGTAAGGAGCATTATGAAGCACAAATCACGACAACAGAGACCCCAGACTGTTGAACAACTGAAGTCGTATATCAAGCAAGAATGGGAAAAAACTCAACTGTCCTCAGCTCCAGTGTTGTTTAAAGAAAATGTGATGTTACACAGTGGTAAAATTGATCCTGTCTTAACTTTTGTGAAACTTGTTGCAGCTATTAAATTCAGAATGTATGTATATTTACAAAAAACAAAGTTTATCAGTTTGAACATTACATGTCTTGTCTTTGGAGTGTATTCAACTGAATACAGGTCAGGAAGGAATTACAAATCATTGCATTCTCTATTTCTATTTACATTTTACACACTGTCCCAACTCTTTTGGAATTGGGGTTCTACCTGCAATCAACAAATGAATCACACATCAAATAAGAGCAACACATACATAGCATATTCTTTGATGTCCTTTTTAAGACAGCAGGTATATTTCAGATTGCAGCAGTGAGCCTCACCATCTGTAGCAGAAGCTTTGCCTTCCTCTTTCTGTGTGCAGTGCTTAAACCTCATCAGACTGCAGGTCCCGTCCTGTCCTGCAGCAATCACACCATTACCCACAGCCATGTTCATGGTTGCTCGTGTGTCAGTATCATGAGTGTGAAGGAGAGTGGCACTATACTGGTGTTCTCCAACCAGCTGTAGATCCAGGAAGTGCTGAAACACACAGTCATGAGTCTGCTACTGCTGCTGATTTACATACTCTCATTGTCTGTTTAAACCTGGTATTAACATGCATCTCGCTGATCCAAACACAAGAGGACAGAAGAGACACATCGCCCTTCACACTTGTGTCTATCATGCGTCTCCAGCAGACCACTTATGTTTGCATTTGTTACTGCCTCTGTCACCAATGTAAGAAGGTCAAAGGGCCCTGCACACAGTTGCTACATCCACACGCTCATTAGCTGCTAGCTAGTCACGTTAGTCAAATATCGCTGTCAGCAGAATTTAACGTCTCCTTCCATAGGGCACGATGGACCATCCCACAATACTTTTTCCAAGTTGTCATAAAATGGGCAAGTTACTGAGTGTTAGCAAGCTGTCACCAAAACTACCACCACCTCCTGCACTGATGGCGCATTTTCCTGTTGCTTGCTAGTCATGGACACATCAGGACGCCTTAGTGTTTGTACTACTAAAGATACATGGTCAATGCGTACCTCTGCAAGTGGTTTGAGTGATGAGATCATAATGTGTCTACATGGTCATTTACACTAGGGGTGGGCGATATGACCCTAAAATAATATCACGATATTTCAGGGTATTTTTGCGATAATGATCTTCTTGACGATATGACAAGTACTAGAAAAATATTTTATCAATTTAAGAACAAAAAATAATTATTCAAATATTCAGTAAAAACTAGGGGTGTGGGGTGTCTGTAGCATAGTGGATAGTGCCGGCGCCCCATGTACAGAGGCACCTGCCTCGCTGCAGCGGCCGCAGGTTCGATTCCAGCCTGCAGCCCTTTGCTGCGTGTCACCCTCCACTCTCTCTCTCTCCCCGTTTCACACACCATCCTGTCCATTAAAGGCAAAAGCCCATAAAAATAATCTTAAAAACAAAAAAAACTAGGGGTGTAACGATCCATCGATCTGGATCAATATATCGATTTAATGATCAACGATTGATGCAAAGTGAAAACATCGATACATATGGTCACCTTTAGCATAGGCTTTTATTTTGAAAGTCTGTGTCACTGTCAAACAGCGGCAGGCAGATGGCAAGCAGCCTAGAGAAAGACGATGAGGATAACGTTATTTACTTGGGAATAAATCAGTAGACTGGAAATATTTGGGATTTCAGAGAAAATAAAGATCAACAGACAGAGCACATGGCATATGTAAACATAATGTCAATTTCCCTGAGGGAACCCTTCCAAGGGATTAATAAAGTACTATCTAATCTAATCTAAAACACGACATAACGTTACCTGCCTGGACGAGTGTCTCACTCCACTAATTCTTGCTTTAGCAACATTAGCTGCTCTGTTTTAACAATGTTCGGCTGAAAAACTGTGCATACTGAAATTCAACCAAGCTGTTCTGTCGGGAGACGCAGTGACTTAAACCACCGGTGAGTAAGAAAAACAATAACATTGCATGTAATTTGTTAGGCTGTGAGTAGAGAAAAAATGTCTGCTAGAAGCTAGGCTGATTTATACAATGTAAACATGCTTAAGCAAATGATGAGGGATTAGCAAACAAAAATTGTTTTGTCCATGAACCTCGACAGTTGTTACTGAGCTGAATGTTGTACTGTTGTTGAATGATCTTGTTTTTAATTTGTTTTATGGCTGTTTGAAGAAGTTTTCCTTTAGGGCTTTAAGCCAGATATTCCTGAAGGTTTATGAAAAAGATGATGGTTTGGGTTCAAATGAAAAGATTTCTTCCAGAAAGCCCTGAAGGTTAACTTATCCCATTTGCCGTTTATTTGTGTTGGTGGAATCAGTTTAAAGTAAACTTTACTGTTCTTATTGTTTATGTGTTGTTTATGTGTTTTATGGCCAAAAGTAAAAAAGAAAGTAGCGGCAGCGTCTTCTGTAACAGACTGTGTTAAATGGGCATTTAATATCGCCTAATATCGATCGCAGACCCCTAAAGCCCAGCATACACTGTACGATTTTTAAAATCTTGTTGTTAATACCAGCTCACACTGTACGAGTGAATCGTCTGCGATGTGCGGCCAAAGCTCACGATTTATGTGCTCACACTGTACGTTCCGATCATCAAGCACGATCAGAGAGCTCACACTGTACGGGTGAAAACGGCTCGTCGGCCCCTGCTGACTGTCCTGCCCGTTGACAGCTGTCAATAAAGATACATTTGAAAGCTCCGATTTGTTCCGGAAGTGCCGTTGTTGTCAAGGAAGCAGGACAAGCGGTTTGCTTTGCGCTATACTGTGTGCCGAAACGTCCAAAAAGAAGAGGCGTTGGCGCATATGGACTCGCAGATGGCTTGAGAGACGTGGACAGTATGGTTTGTCCATTTTACAACGAGAGTTGGAGGTAAGCCAGCTACAGCCGGGTGCACCCTCTGTGTGTGTGTGTGTGCGTGTGTGTGTGTGTGTGTGCGTGTGTGTGCATGTGTTGTACCTCGTCTAGCGCGCTTGTATGTTTGTTGCGCTTGCTTGAAAATGAGAGCAGAAAAAACTTACCAGGCAGCTGAAGAATATTGGCTATCTCCTGCCAGCGTTTCTCTCGTTGATAGCGGTCGTGGTAGGTGGAAGAAGAAACGTCGAACAGGCACTCATACTGTTGCCACAGCTCAACCAACCTGGCCTCCATATTTACAGTCCACCAACGCGTCGCCATGGTGATCTATGTCTTCGCGCAGGCGCAGTGAGGGATAAATGCACAGACGTTGGCGAATCAGCTCGTGGCTCTGCTTCAACTGTGCGAATGTCTGTGTCGGCTGACCAAAATTTCTGACATGTCAGAAATTCATCCGACCGTCCGACCGTGGTTCTGGAACAGATGATCGGCCCTTGACCCCCCCCGTACACTGCACGGCAAAAGACGCACAAAGAAGCGGAAATCCGGCCCGAGCATCGGCAGGGCGTGCGTCTCAAAAATCGGGTCAAATCCGGTCAAAAATCGTACAGTGTATGCTGGGCTTTAATCGTATCAACTCAAAATCGTATCGTGGCAGACTTTGTAATATTGGAAGATATTGTATTGTTGTCCAAAGAATCAATATAATATCATAGCATGAAGAAACTGGTGATTTACTCCCCTAGTAAAAACTAAAGAAATACTATCTCTCTTTTCTTTAGTTTGTGAACAACAACAGTAGCTCAGAGTGAGATTCTGTTTAGATAGATAGATAGATAGATAGATAGATAGATAGACAGATAGATAAATAGATGTGTATACATATATACACATATAAATATATACATACACATATATACATACACATATACATATATATTTTTGGAAGTCGGTAATAATTTCATTTTGAGCCATGCTTGTTGTTGCCGTGGGTAACAGTATGACATCAATCTGTCAGCAAGTTGAAATATTGCAAGTATCATGATATGAATTTTTCATATCTCATTAAAAATTATACCGGTGTAATCATAAACAGTATGATATAGCACCCCTAATTTACACTTGGATCACCTAAGATTCAAGTTAATACCAGGTCTTAACAGGCTTACAATGCCTGTACTCCAGATTTCATTAAATACACTCAGAGTGAACATGTTCTCATATTGACAATGCAAGGTGAGTGACTTCATATATCGCTTTTCAATATATGTACACCTTCCTCTGTAGTATTCTATGGTGGCTCTGAAAACCCAGTGCTCTAAAGCTTAAGAGAACACATGCAACTAGACAAAAAATTAATAAAAAGCAAATAAGGAAATATGCATCACAAATTTGACAGCACATGCAGAGCAGTTGGAAAAAATGCTGCAAAGAGAAAGAAGATATCCATACAGAGAAACACCGCAAGAACAGAAAACTGAACCAAATACAGAATGTGTTGCCAAACAGATTAGGCTGTTTTCTTTTTTTCCTGTTTTCTTTTATGGGCATTTGTTTAGCAGTGTTGCAGTGTGTTGAGCTTTCAGGGCCAGTATTCTATTAAACAGTTTTATCAGTATAACACTTGAGCCTCAGTACTTACCACAGCATTCTTTATGCCTGTCTTGGAAGCCCCCCCTCCTCCTGCTGTGATCACAAGCCCTGTTTTAGGGTCCACTTTAATGGAGTATAAGGGAAACGGGGCTCTGTACAGATCGGGCACCCTCCTCTTCCCCATTGTTGTTGTGCAAGTCACTCACACCTCCTCATAAAACTACTGCATTCAGAACACAGAGAGAAAACAGAGTGTTAGTTTATCTGTTACATCCTCTATCGTCCATCTGCAGTGAGCCTGCTAAACCCTGGAACAGGTGTGTCGCTTAAAGGCACATGAACAAGTTAAAACACACAGACATCCAGTTGGCTTGACAAAACCTCATAAGGTGGATTCATACTGGGTGCTTTAAGCAGACAGTCAATTGCTGACAACCATATCCTGTCACTTTTAAGTACTACACAGAAACCAGTGACATGATGTATGTCTGTGGGTGAGAAAACACTGGCATTGGTCAATATCTTAAAAAAATTTAAAAAGACACAACAAGCTCAGTGCAACTTTTTTTAATAAGCTTGGTCCAACAATGATCCATAGAAAAGTTGGTAGCAATCAGACCTAAGGTTTAGGAGGAGATGCCAAAAATATATCTGACAATAAAATTTCAAAATGGTGAAATATTTACTCAGGCCAACTGTTTTTGTTCTTGAAGCTTTTTTGTAGAGCACATTGAGCTGGATTTGTGTGTCAAATAAAGTCATGTCAGTGTGAGGCCTTTCAAAAATTGAAATTTTGGGCAGAATTAAAGTGCCCCCATCGGGCCAATGGGGGTCATATCTCTTGAAAAGCATCTTGTCACAACTTCCAATAAATGTTAAAAATTGTATGTGTCTATGATGTACCATCTCACAGGAATTTGCAAAAACAAAAGGAACAAATAAAACTGCACTAAAACAACAGACTTTCAGCCCTTTAGGCTAGTACCCCTAATGCAGGAGAAGCCAACCTGCAGCTCCACAGCCACATGCAGCTCTTTGGCCCCTCTTCAGTGGCTCCCTGTGGCTTGGAAAAAAATAATATGGAAATGAGTAATAGTAATTCTTTAACATTTCAATTTTCAATTATCAGGCCAGGTATAGATTCCAAATCCAAAAAAGAAAATGGCTTGATGGATAATAGGGAAATCAATAGTGCCTGGACAGACATGTTTACTTTCACCGCCAAAAATTAAAGCCCCAAATAATCATCAATTACCCACTGCAGAGCAGCCACTTTGTGGCCAAACATATTAACGAATGCTCATTTAGACGTATTAGTGCTGTTGACTGGCTAATTTCGACTTAATAGGCTGTGTTACCTTTATTATAAGGCGCAAATGGGTTTTGTAGCACAAGACAGAATTATTTTTAATTCTGGGTCAAAAATGGCTCCTCTGATAGTAAAGGTTGCTGACCCCTGGTCTAATGGATGCAAATATTAACATCTGAGTCACTGAACTTAAACTCATAACTAAGAAACTTTTTTTAATGAGATCACTAAAATTTGGTGATTAGTTCCTTTTATAGAACCCTCGTGAGGACTGCTGTGATGCACTGTATCAGCTTTGCTTGGTGTTCTCTGGCAACCTAATAGCCTACACCAAAATTCCAGCCTTCTACAGTTTTATGAGCTTTGCTTTGCTTTTAACAATAGTTACGATGAAAGTGTGAGACTTGTCACTGTGTCTGTCTGCGCTGGATGTGTGTAGTGTATTGAAAGCAGATTGTCCAGTCTTGTCCTCTTTCTTTTGCAGCGCTTTGAGTGAAACGTCAGTCTTTGAAATCAGCAGCATTTACCTGGGCTAACGTTAAGTACAAGGCTCAGCAGCTAACGTGAGTGCTGTCAGTGCCAGCGTAAGAGTAAACGAGATGTAACACCTATAAATAAAACATATTGCTGTTTTCAGCAGTAACGTAAGAAAACTTCAATTACCTTACAACCGCTAAGTGTAAATTAAAATTGATGTCAATATCGTTTAGTAGTACCTAATAGCTACAGTTAGCACTACCGTTACAGCCTGCTAGCTCTTAAGGCTGATTAAATTAGAAGTCCCCTACCTGTGAAATTGCCCTGGTTTGTCTTCCGTTCTTATTTAAGCGGATAGCTAAGTAAGTACCAAATCAGATGATTCCATAGTGGTCTATCAATGACAAAGGCTTGTGATGAAGAGGAAGTGCTGGGAGCTAGTGGCTACAGTATACAGACAGCTCGACAGCTATTTCCCAACGTACACGTCAGCAGCGTAGCGGACGCTTTGTTCTGACGTCACCACAAAGCTTTCAAATTTCTATGCCAAAGTTAGGCTCGTTCGAGATGAACTGCGCCTCGCCTGGAAAGTAGACGAGAGCAGGTGGCCGCAGCGGGGGGCGGTGACAAAAAGCCGCAGTGAAGTCGGACAGTTTCCCGACAGTTTCCAGCAGCCTTCAGTCTGTACAGGAAGTCACAGACACACTTACATCCTGTCTGGAATGATGTCAATTCATTAAAAAAGTGATCAGACCCATAGCCTATATCAGTTGGTTTTCAGTCTCCAGTTGTTTTAATTATGATAGATACATATTAAAATGCTTTACCTACAGGTCATCTGTAGTTTATGTTCATGGTTTATCCTCCATTTGATATGAATTCTCCTGTAAATCAGCATCATATCAGTTTGACCTGTCCCCTCAACTACACAGGCTGAATAAACTGTGTTTGACTATAAGGTTAATATTTTCAGAGGGAAAAAAATACTAGACAACAGCTTTCATTAAGGCTCAGTCAGATACAGTCAGGGCTTCACATCTGATGTTATTTTAAGAATCCTCACATCCCACTGACCTCAAGTCTCTGTGTTGCTAAATACTTAGGCTAAATAATTAAACCGTCCAATAGCCTATTAATATAGTACAGTAGACTCTGTATAGTTTATGATGAATGTATTCAGTCTCTGACAACTAACCTTCACCATCAGTCACACAACATGTTTTCTGTTCACAGAATAAACCTTCAGATCAGACAAATACAATCTTAGTCTCTAAAATTCAACAAAAATGAGTAGTTTATCTAAAACGTCATCTTGTGGAGTCGACATCTGAATCAATCAGCTGTTAGATCAGGTGAGAGCCAGGCGGTGCAGTCGGTGGGGTGCAACTGCAGCGCCAGGCTCTAAAAACTGCGGCCGCCTCGCTCTCGCGGCTTTATCGCCGTCCACTTCTGTAATACGTCAGAGCAAGTCAGGATGAAGTCGGACACAAAACTAACCAGCATGCATTGTGCGCCGGTGATCGAATCTGCACATGCCTGGCTCATCTCGAACGAACACACTGTGTGTTTTTGCTGTTGCGACAAGTTTGCCTTTGCATTTGTCGAGAACAATATACACTTTGTCTTAGTATAAATTCCCCCTAATTTCTGTTTACAACTGTCAAATTTCCCAAGACCCACCATCATAAAGTAGGCTACAGCTTATTCCTGACATTTGTCTGAAAAACCAATACAAAAACAATGAAGTCAGGGGTAGATTACACAGACCGTAGAACAGCTGCATTATTGGGGTTCAAGTCCTGAAGGAGCAGGAACCTACTGAGTTTGTGCTGGTGTAAAATAATAAGAAGAAAAAGAAATAAAGCAAATTAACTCCTAAAAACACAATACTGGAAAGGACACGCCCCTCACACCACAACTCAGATTGACTTGAAATTTGGCACACATATGCAGATCAATGTGCTCTACAAAAAGCCTCTTGGACCAGGTGTGGCATCGCATCACAACACAGGTGTGCCTTGGGATGGTCACAATAAAAGGGCACTCTGAAATGTGCAGTTTGATCACACATTACAATGACACAGATGTCCCAGGCTTTGAGGGAGCGTGTCATTGGCATGCTGACTGCAGGAATGTTGACCAGAGCTGTTGCCTGTGAGCTGAATGTTCATTTCACTATCATAGGTGTCTTTGGGTAGGTGTTTATAAGTTTTAACTTCTACCTACACCCTTTCAGTTACATTGATTATTGAAATGTACTGAAATAAACACATTCATTCATTCATTCATTCATTCATTCATTCAATGTAATTTGCCTGAATTTGTCAGTACATCCAACCAGCCTCACAACAGCAGACCATGTGTATCCACACCGGCTCAGGACCTCTACATTCACCGTCACCTGTGAGATCATCTGAGACCAGCCACCTTAACAGCTCATGCAACAATGGGCTTGCACTACCAAAGAATTCCTGCACAAACTGTCAGAAATTGTCTCAGTAAAGCTCATCTCTGTGCTTGTCATCTTCACGAGGGTCTTGACCTGATCACAGTTTATCGTACCGACTTGAGTGGGCAACTGCTCATGGCATCTGGCGATTTGGAAGAGTGTCTATTCACAGATGAATCATGGTTTACACTGTAGAGGCAAATGGTGTGGCGTCATGTGGGCAAGCGGTTTGCTAATGCCAACAATGTGAACAGAGTGCCCCAGGATGGCAGTGGGGTTATGGCATGGGCTGGTATAAGCTACAGACAACAAACTCAGGTGCATTTTATTGATGGCAGTTTAATGCCAGAAATAAGTTCCTGGGGCCTCATTTATAAAGCTTGCTTACGCACAAAACGGGGCTTGAAAGTGGCGTATGCCACTTACCAGCAAAGGTTGTGATTTATAAAAATAAACTTGGCGGGAGAATGTGCGCACCTGTAAGCAAACTCTGAGTCATGCGTGCGCACATTTTGGAGACACTGGGAAGTGGCGACGCACACGGTGAGGTGAAGAAGTGGAGTCGGATTTTTATTGATGTCTCACACAAATTTAATGTCACGCTATCCACCTTAGATCCACGTTATCATTGAAATTAAATCCAGCAGCCTAATTTTGCGCTTGGAGTGAGTTTTAATTGTTTCATAAAAACGTTGTAAAATCCAACTCAAATCCTGAATTGAAATTCTTTCTAAATACTTATTTAATCCGCACTGCCTCTAACGTCTCATTGTCCACTCTGTGAGCGCAGGAGGGGGAGAGGACGGCGCGACTGCATGGAATATATTTATTTATTTAGCTAAATATTTCCAGTGCATTTATCATGTCTCGAAATACAGCCATTAAGCACAACCGTTACACTCATTTCATCAGCCCTACTTAGACATGTGCTGTTCATGACAAAACCGGCATGAAGAAACGTGTTCGCCTATTACACTTTCATCTTTGAATTGTATTTCAAATTACACGTTGTATTTTGGGACAGGGATACCACTGGTTCATGCTGTAATTCAGGCCGGGTGTCTGATCAGACTAATTGCCATAAACATATAAATACTGCGGTGACCCTCGTGCGTAATTGCGCAAGATGGCACTGGCACATACTCCTTTTTGCCTCCACCTTTAATAAATGTGATTCTTTATGTCGCACATCAATGTCAAACATCCTCAAATTTAAAAGCAACACATTAACTACATGTTGGTAAAGGAGTAGAAATATTTGGTCTACCTTTAGATCAGACCACTTTTTTTTTTGTTCTGTCACTGTCCGTGCAGTCCCACAGACACAGCTGACAGCATCAGCAGCGTTGATGTGTTGCCACTTTTTTTCGCTTTCTTTTATTAGTGATCCCGCTGCTGTGGCCACCAAATAAAATCTTTCTTCAGTCCTCCACCTCCCGTTAAAGGGTCTCTAGCTCAGTCTCGGAGAAATTCCGTTTTTTGGTTCGTTTCTCACCCGTCGCCGTGACTCACACAACGAGAGAACACTCGCATGCCGGCTTATTTATATGCAGATCGCATTCATGAAGTGATTTGCATGACTATTTATGGTTGAACTAGGGCGTGTAGAGGGCGGAATATGAGGCGGATCTGGTTGTGCACAACTCCAGGAGGTCTGTGATTTATAAAGAGAACATTGCGTGCAAGTGTGCGTGCGCACGGTTTTATAAATCAGATTATTTTTTGGCGCACGCCATTTTCAGCTTTTGGGCGCACGTCAACTTTTAGTATGAATCCTAAGCACTCTTTTATAAATGAGGCCCCTGGTTGTTAAAAACGGAATTTCCCCTTTAAATGCACAGAGATACAGTGATAAGATCCTGAGAGCCATTGTCACGACATTCATCCACCGCCATGACCTCATGTTGCGGCATGGAAAAGCACGGCCCCATGCTGCAAGGATCTGTACACAACTCCTGGAAGCTGAAAACATCCCAGTCCTTGTGTGGCCTGCAGACTCACCAGACATGTCACCCACTGAGTATGTTTGGGATGCTCTGGATCCGTGTGTATGACAGCATGTTGCAATTCCTGCTGATATCCAGCAACTTCACACAGCCACTGAAGAGGAGTGGGCCAACATTCCACAGGCCACAATCAACAACCTGATCAACGCTATATGAAGGAGATGTGTCGCACTGCATGAGGCAAATGGTGTCACATCACATACTGACTGATTCTTTGAGGTATCTGGGACCAAAAAATACATTGCGCTAGTCCTGTGAAATCCTTATAAATGTATTTTTTTAAGATCAACCTGCACATTTTAGGGTGTCCTTTTATTGTGACCATCCCAAGACAAATCTGTGTAGTAATGATGCTGTTCAATCAGCATTTTGTCACCTGTCAGGTGGATTTGATTATCTTGGAAGAGAAGAAGAGCTTACCAACATGGATTTTAACACATTTGCGAAGAAAATTTGAGAGATATAACTTGCATAGAAAGTCTTTAACTTAAACCTGTGAAAAATGGAAGCAAAACAAGTGTTGAATTTAAATTTTTGTTCCGTAGATCACATTTTTGCATAAGGTCCTAGTGAAAACCAAAATGTCATATTCATAAATGTAAAACTGACAACACACAAAGTTGAGTATCAAGTAAGAACATTAAGTGCTTCTCTTAAAAAACACAATTACTGGCTGTATCCAATCCTAAACACAAGGGTAACTAAACTTCATGTATTTCAAATCAAACTAGTGTGTCTTGTGTGTCTGAATGTTTTTCATGTTACAGTTAGTTTCTGATGAACACAGCAGAGTCTAAACATATAAATGTCCTAATGGAATGTAACACCTGCTGTCTTTCTTCTGCTCTGCACTGACAAACAATCCTGCTCTGCAACCTGATCAACTGCTAGCAGATTTTAGCAGAATATCTGTCTATGTTTTGACAGGAGAATGAGGATTCACTCTAATTCATTAAACAACTTAACTTTGAACATTTGTGCTTTATGAGGATATCAAGTCATTCCAAATCACAGGGATGAAGTCCAAGTGAATTCATGTGTTATGGGTGTTGAAGTCATCAGATTCATGACTCAAGACTGACTTAAATCCAAGTGATGTAACTGAAGTCCACACCTCTTTTTAAATATGACAGAGGATATGTTAAGAATCCGATGGCCCATCTGCAGGTCCTCGTAAGGTTTTATTTGATGATTATGAAATGTACAAAACTGCTGTATTTGCTGTGTGTAAGTGGTTTACTCATACGACCCATCGTTCAAAAGCTACCCTCCTTGGGGTGCCATTAATGCTGACCATTTCAAGATACAACCACCACAGCACGCTCAATAAACGCTCCTGTTGACTTCTGGTTATGGCAGCAGAGTGAACGGCAGCATGCCCCTGAGCTCTCCTGATTTTTTATGCTTATCACATAACCTGTAGTGCTTTGCAACCAACTTTTTGACCTTATATGGATGAACACTCTAGATGTTGACATAAGCCAAAGTCCTAAATGCCACCTAAAAATCAGACTATGAGAAAAATAACGGACAGAGGGAGGCTGTTGCGGCTAGCGCTAGCATGGCTAACGCTTAGTCGTCGCAAGCTAACATTGACAGTTTTTTGGACACACAGCCTCCACCCTGGTTTTTGAGAGAGATGGAAAAAATAACGAACGTGATCCAGAACACATTTGCTGCCCGTCTCAACCAAGTGGATGCATCTATTGAGAAGCTGGGAGGAGGACTGCAAGCTAACACGGACAGGATAGCTCAACTGGAGCAAAAATGCACCGAGCTGGAGCAGTCACCAGACTTCAACAAGACTACGACGAGTTGGCCCAAAAACACTCCCGGGCTGAGGCTGAACTTAGGGCGCAAATCGACGACCAGGAGAATCGTCAGAGAAGGAAACATTTAAGGATTGCAGGATTCCCGGAGGGAGTTGAAGGTAACGATGCCGTTGCCTTCCTAGAAAAATGGTTACCATCGATACTGGGTCTCTCTCTGTAACACTGGAGATAAAAAAGAGTGCAGCGCACCCTATGCCAACTCCTCAGTAAGTAAAGTAGCTATTGGCTGTCCTAAAAGTTGCTAGAAGTCCCTAAATGACGTCATCATCTAATTTGCATAATTTGCCATATGCATGTAATTGTAATGGATGCTGTAGGAGAGAGGAATAACGTTGTGGGAGAGACAAAAGCTGGGTAAAAAACACCCTCAATATGTTTAGAACTACAAATGAACCTTCTTTCAGTGATTTATATAGACAAAGAAAATTTTACATTTACATCCCGCCCTGGATCAGCCAGTGGCGGCTCCACGCATGCATGATTCACTTGCAGTCTGGACGCGGAGGGGTTAACATCTCCTGCTCTGACTGTGAGTGCTTTGGGACGGGGGAGGGGCCCACAGCACCATTCTCTGCTCCTTGAGAAGAATAAGAACAATACATGCTTTCACGTCAGAGTCTCCAAAGGTCTTCAATAACATCAGAAAAAGTCGCAAGATTTGTCGCTAGTCGCTTTTTGAAAAAGAGTCACTAGAGGGGTCTGAAGAGTCGCTAACTGTAGTTGGCAACACGAGCCTTTATCATTAAACTTGCTAAGGTGAAGTTAGTTAGACATTGGATATTCGACGGATATTCGCATATTCATTTTGGGTTCAACAGTGATTTCCACCTCCCTCTCATAGGCAGAAAACAATGAGCTACATAAAAAGGTGTAATACCCCCACCCACCCACACACACACACTCAAACACTCACAAACACATACTCCCACCCACACACACACACTCAAACACTCACAAACACATACTTTCTATTTTATAGTAATTTTTAATTAATTTAGTTTTCAGTGAAAAAAGTCTATTTTCTTAAATAGCTTTCACCTTACTGGACCCAGCAGGGGTGGGCTGGGGTTGAAATTCAGCCCGGGAGCTTGATTTGGAGAGGCCTTTTTTCCGATCGCACGACGGACGCAAGTGGAACCATAATTTTAACACGAATACTTTATTTGCAGTATAAAAACAATCTAATGATATTAAACACAACACACACAGATTAGTCAGTCAGTAGAGTGTATTGATGCAAAGACCTATTGCCAACCCAGTCCTGCACACTGCACCTGTACCTGGCACTGTTTTTTTGGTGGTTCCTGCTCCACTTTCTTCCTTCTCCTCCATCTCTTCCTCCTCCTTCTCCTTCTTCTCTTCCTCCTTCTTCTCCTCCACCTCCTCTTCCATCTCCTCCTCCCCTTCTCCTGTCCCTCCTCATCTGTCTCTTCCTCCTCCTCAGTCCTATGACTGGCATTATCCTGTCCCTCTGCATCAACTCCACGACTGACACTGGCCTTGTCAGCTAATAATAATAATAACAGCAACAATGATAAACGTTATAGCACTTTTGCAAAGAATTCACAGTGTTAGAACACAAATACAATATAAAAATCAACATAACAAAAG
>NC_065511.1:1231032-1236407 GCF_006386435.1 Epinephelus moara
AAATTAACCACAGCAATGTAATAAAAAATACTTATATGCATTCATGCTTGGGCACTGTTATTTACGTGACAACACCTGAACATAACACACACACACACACACACACACACATTGGCTGTTTGTTTCTACCACTCCCCTCGCTGGAAGCGGACCTCCCGCCGCCCGCCTCCGCCTTGATTAAACGCTGAAAATTAAATAAAAGAGGGAGACAGGTTTTTCCTATTTTATCTTATTTTGTTATATTTCTCCCTCTCCCCTCGCTTGAAGCATCGGACCTCCCGCCGCCCGCTCCCGTCTCAAACACGGAAGTCTCCCTCTCCGCTGAGCACCCACGGCGCATGCCCGGCCTGTTAAATAGCCGGTAACCATAACAACTGTGTGACACAAACTCAGTGCTTTAGTAATTAAATAATGTCGGGCTCGGACAGAAATATGCGGCCCGTGCTGCACTCTAATGGAAATGCACGTGACGTGTTTTTTTTTTTACAATCAAGGAACCGTTTGCAGGAACTGTTACTCCAAATGTGATGGAACCGGTTCCGGAACCGGAACTTTGGACCCAATTCCAAAAAAGAACTGGATCCGGATCCCAACCCTAGTGTGAACACATCCAAAAACGCAAACTAGAGTTCTCAATGGACCTGAAAATTACAACCCGACCCTGCGGATTTTTAAACCCAGACCCGACGCAGCCGACACACCAGCATTAGCCTTATTGTCTGCCCGAAAAAAAGGAAGCCCGAGGTCCGACCCGGCCCGAGTCATTTGCATATATTTTCTGCCCGAACCCAGACCAAACCCGCGGGTCCGGTTGGGTTTGTCGGGCCGGCCCGACCCGTCTGGGATGATAGGGCCATGTAGGCAGTGCTTGCTAACCGCTCGTATCCCCCTTAATATGCAAAATATTAGATTGACCCAGTCTGATGTTCCACTCTGTGCCACTGCCACCTGCAGCTGCGAGGGCAGGCTGCTGCGGTCAACCGCAGCTGCGTTTTATGGGGTAAAAAAACGTTCCGACCACCGGCCGGTTCGGCCTGGAACAGACCAGCCGTTCGGGAATACTCCCGAACCTCCCTATGGCCAGCCCGCCCCTGGGACCCAGACACCCCACACCAATGTAGAATGGTTTGTCTATGTGGACCTAATAAGACACACCTCTTTTTAAATGGGTTTCATGCTCTTTCTATTTTATACAATTTTTTAAAAACAAACTCTAATGGTTTTCAGTGAAAAAAGTCTATTTTCTTCAGTGGCTTTCACATTACTGGACCCAGACACCCCACACCAATGTAGAATGGTTTGGTCAAGTGGGCCCTAATAAGGCACACCTCTTTTTAAATGGGTTCAATGCTCTTTCTATTTTATAGGAATTTTTTAAACAAACACCATTGGTTTTCAGTGGAAAAAGTCTATTTTCTTCAATAGCTTTCACATTACTGGACCCAGACACCCCACACCAATGTAGAATGGTTTGTCCACATTGGCCTAATAAGACACACCTCTTTTTAAATGGGTTTCATGCTCTTTCTATTCTATACAATTTTTTTAAACAAACTCCATTGGTTTTCAGTGAAAAAAGTCTATTTTCTTCAATAGCTTTCACGTTACGGGACCCAGACACCCCACACCAATGTAGAATTGTTTGTCCAAGTTATTGGACTGAGCATACAAATGAACAGACCCTGCCTAACACTTATCTGATCAATTGGCATAATTTCAGGGTCTCATCTGTGGGTAAGCTATAGTGTACTTTTTTGTGTTTAGAGTTTGATTGCAGGGCCCAGTTTATTTCATATAATTAATTCTTTTATGTTCTTGCTTTCCACCACTAATCGTTGGGGTTGAGGGAGACTCATAGAACTGTTTAATGGCTAAAGGTCCACTGTGACTGAGTTATAACTGTCAAAGTCCATGTTTTTCTAAGTTTATCCCAGTATAGAAATTAGTAAGTAAGTTTAATGGGTTATGTTTATGATTATAATAACTTGAGAGTTGAGCAATCTATGCAAGTTCAATAATGCTACCACAACACTACGGATTTCAGTCAATTTTAGGGTGTACCTCTTTAGCTGGGGAAAAAGAGGTTAGGGTCCAGAGTTTGACAGAGCTTATTGTATTTTTACTACAACAACCTGAGTATGTGTACCTTATAATAATACAGAGAAAAGAGGGAAATATTCTGTTAATAATTAGGACTATTTTATGATGTGTTACAAGCCATATAATGTACATAAAAACCACCCCAATGGGGTATAGGTGTCTGGTTTGGAACGTAAAAGGGGTAAACAACTATGTGAAGAGGAAACGCATTTTAAGTTATTTGAAACAGCACAATGTTGATATAGCCTTATTGCAGGAGATACATCTGACAGACGATGAACATGCTTAATTGAAACAAGGTTATAGCCAAATATTTTTTTCATCATATACATCTCAAGCTGGAGGAGTGGCCATGCTACTTCACAGAAATGTCCCCTTTCAGGTGAATTCAGTCATTAAGGACCATTATGGGAGATTTGTGATAGCACAGGGGTTATTACACTTAGAGCCCATAACACTGGTTAATGTTTATGGAGCGAACACAGATAATCCTCAGTTCTTTGAGAAACTGTTTTTACTCTATCTGACTTACACACTGAGGTCTACATGGGAGGAGATTTCAATCTAGTTTTGGATCCAATCCTTGATAGGTCTGCTCTTTAACACGGAGTGCTATATTTCTAAAAGAAGAGATGATAGGAATGGGGCTTGTAGACATCTGGCGTACATTAAATAAGGATACTAGAGGATACTAATTTTATTCTTCTGTCGACAATAGTTATGCCCGTACAGATTTAATGTTGATGCCCTCCTCTAAGATACATCAAGTCACATCTTGTGAGTATTTGGCAAGAACCTTATCAGATCATGCTGCCTTGTTAGTAACAATACCTGCAGTCACGCCAGTTACCAGACGCAACAGATAGAGATTCACCTCACATTTACTTAACGAATCAGAATTTGTGAATACGATCAGCATGGTACGGAGCCTCAAAGGGGACATGGATGTTCTGTTTTTTTTATTAAAGTATCTCGTGCGCAGGAGAAACTATCTCTTGCGCAGGAGAAAGTATCTCGTGCGCAGGAGAAACTATCTCGTGAGCACGTTAAACTTTCTGGCACGCACAAGAAACTATCTCGCTTTTCCCGGAAAATCGTCTGGATGAATGCATTTACTACCAGCAGTGACCCAAAAATCATTGGAGACTACTACATGGAGGCAGTCGAGAGATTAGGTGGTTGTCCAAGGATTGTCAGAGGCGACCGGGGCACAGACATTTACCACATCTGCAACATTCTGATGGTGGAGTCACAGCTGCATCTTCCAGCTGATGCTTATCAAGCAGTGGATTTGTACCTGCATTTGAGAAATGAGATAAGATCTACTCTCTAATTTGAGTTGTGTATTCATCTAAACTGATCACATCACACAATGCTTCTCCAGTCCACTATGCTTTATTCACCAAAAAAACTTAACACAAAACTTAAGTTTTTCAGGAACTCTGTAGACGCTATATTTGTAACTTTGGACTATTTTGCCTTAGAGAAAGGATTGATCTGTCTCTGTGTGCACACTGACTGCACTGTAACAGTGCTATGTGACAGATATTAAGAACATTTGCAACATTATTGTGGGGCAGTTGAAACTTCAAGTGGTTGCTTGTCAAGAATTGTATTTGTACCTATATATCTGAGGAATGACAGAGTATTCTTATCAGTATTTTTTCCTGGAATTAGACAGTTCAATTTGTTGTACAGCATATAGGAGTGTTATCATAGATGTTTTACTTTGCCTTTACATCAGTCATGAACAGGAAACAAATAAACTCAACCATAACAAAGAAAAACACGACAGAATGTGAATGAAGAATTCATTTTTTATTGAAAAACATTTTACTTTTAACCGTTACAGGCAGTATGTTGCCCATATGAGGCTTCAGCAAAAACAGCCATGGGTAGCCATTTGAAATAGAATGTGGATTCTAATTCTATATTGGATTCTAATATTATAATGTCTGAATCTGTGATGGCAGAGTATGCAGCCAAGCTCTCTATGACCTGCTCAACTCGGTCACGGGCATCAGACTCCACCTGGGCAGCTAATTCTAACAGTGTTTGCACAATCTCAGGGAGCGCCATGATCTCAGTGCGCATGCACCCGCGCATGCAGCCTGTTGCAGTCGCCCCTGCTTGTTTTCTCAGTTTTCATTTAGTTTAGTTTAGTTTATTTATTTATAGTTTTGTGGACAATCCCCATTAATTGACTGTAGCAAAAAAAAAACAGTAAATAGGGCAGCTTTAGCCAAGGTGGCTAATTTCCAGCTGTAGTCCCCGGCCAGATGATGATAGGCAACCTAAAATACAAATACAAATACATACTTACTTTTTTGCTTTATTAAGTTTGGTATTTGTGCTTGCTTTTTTGTGACTGTCATTTTGAAACTGCGCCCTCTCCAAACATGCTGATTGAGAGAGTTGTGCTCGTTTTCCTCACTCTGGAATTACTTCTTTCATTTGGACCCGGCCAGCACCATTGCGCTACAACTTCATGGCCGCATTGTTTACTCCAGAGATTGGCTGATCGCGCTGAGGCCGGCCGAGTGCCTTCATAGCTATCTCGGGTGACTTCAACCATGTCACCATGGAAACAACATTGCCCACATTTACACAGTATGTGAGCTGTCCTACCAGAGGGGAGAGAACACTGGACTTGCTGTATGCTAACGCCAAAGATGCATACAGCTACTCCCCCCTCTGGGTAGGTCAGACCACAGCCTGGTGCACCTCAACCCCTGCTATGTACCACTAGTCAAGAGCCAGCCTGCGACCATGAGGACAGTGAGGAGATGGTCGGAGGAGGCTTATGAGACACTGCAGGGCTGTTTTGGGGTGACAGACTGGCAGACACTCTGTGAGCCACATGGGGAGGACATGGACGGGCTCACAGAATGCATCACGGACTACATCAGCTTCTGTGTGGACTCCACTGTCCCAGCCAGGACTGTCCATTGTTATCCAAATAACAAACCATGGATAACAAAGGACATCAAAGTCATCCTCAACGCAAAGAAGAGGGCCTTCAGAGCTGGTAACAGGGAGGAGGTGAGAACAATACAGGGGGAGCTGAAGATGAAGATAAGGGAGGCTAAGGAGAGGTACAGGAGGAAGCTGGAGAGGAAACTCCAGTAGAACAACATGAGAGAGGTCTGGAGTGGAATGGGGACTGGCTTCAGGACCAACAACCACAGAGGAGTTCAAGGCAGCATGGACAGGGCCAATGAACTGAATCCGTTTTTTAACAGATTTGACACTACTGGCCCTGCCCACCCCCCCCC
>NC_065511.1:1237584-1271352 GCF_006386435.1 Epinephelus moara
TTCACCCTGACTGTATATATTCTGTTTGTGTAAATAATCTTGTTCAGCTTACAATATATATATATATATATATTTATTTACATTTATGTTTGTTAATAATTCCTGTTTATTTAACTATATATTTGTAAATACTATTGTTTAAATATCTTATATTTTCACGTATCTTTCCTCTCTTGCAAGGAGCACCTGCAACATAAATAATTTCCCCTCGGGGATCATCTTTCCTCTCTTGCAAGGAGCACCTGCAACATAAATAATTTCCCCTCGGGGATCAATAAAGTATTTCTGATTCTGATTCTGATTCTGATCTGTATAAAGTATTTCTGATTCTGATTCTGATTCTGATCTGTGATATCAAATGTGCACACCGCTCCCTACCATATTAGATGGGTAGCACGGTCAGCACAGAGCTGAAGAAGAGTGGCTACTGACGTCACTCTCCTGCGCCGCTCAGATTGCAAATCATTGTCGAATTATGGGCACTATTTTGCGGGGCAGACCACGAAAATTAAATAGCAATGTCCTCTTTGTTTTCTTTTTGATTATGGCATAAAATGTGCAGTCTTGAAGAAGAAAATGAAAATGCAAATAGGTTGATTGATTATTAATTTTATTCAGGAGTCAAATAATGCAGCCACATTCTTAAAATGAAAAAGCATTTCTGCAAATGCATTTTAATTTAAATATTGGTCACGATTCGTTTCCATACCTCATCAGATGATCATTGATAATTCCTGACCGTGTTCGCTTAATTTTCTGCTCCTCTCCAGTTTGTCGAGGTCGACTGATATTAGACAAACACACCTGGAGGTCTGCACAGAAGAGTCCTGGCTTTCCTTTTCCTCGTCCTCTCCTGACGACCACTCATAATTTAATTCAAATGAAATTTTGGGGAAAATATCCATCTTCCTGGTGCAACGCTAGTGTCAGTTTGCATCACTGTAGCAAGTGTGACAGTTGGTTAATTAACGGTTGTATTTATATTTATAACACCTGTGAGCGGAGTGATTTTACTGTTACAAGTCCCAGGGATGTTATACTCCACATCAGCACTCATGGAATGCTTCTCATCCAATTAAATTACTCGGTCGGAACTAACTGTTGTATAATTAACTTTATGTCTTAGCCAAACAGAACACTTAAAATCAACACTATTTTACCACATTTTGTAATTTGTAGACTACTTAAGTAGCCAAACATACCCCATATGTCACATCAAAGTGTAGTGTGTGGCATATCCGATGTACATGAGTTATTACCTCATTTTTTTAAGTTAGTATCCCTCAATGATGTTATCCATCGTGACTGAGAGATGAAGAGTATGGATTGTCGAAGGCTGTAACTGTACTCATTCACCTCATTATTGGACTTGGTATCTCATTATTTTGACTTAGTATCTCATTATTTTGACTTAGTATCTCATTTTGAGATAGTACCTCATTATTTTGACTTAGTATCACATTATTTTGACTTAGTGTCTCATTATTTTGACTTAGTATCACATTATTTTGACTTAGTATCACATTATTTTGACTTAGTGTCATTATTTTGACTTAGTATCTCATTATTTTGACTTAGTATCACATTATTTTGACTTAGTATCATTATTTTGAGTTAGTAAGTCATTATTTTGACTTAGTATCTCATTATTTTGAGTTATTAGATATATTTTTTTCCATCAAGTGGCGGAAATGGGCTTCCATACCACACAGCCAACAGCAGACGGAGACCAGAAAACTCACAGACAAAACCCGTAGTCAGGAACGGAAGGCTGTAGCATTTACCGGGGCAGAGCTGAGAAAAGAAGATCAGAGGCAAGCCAAGTCGATACCGGGAAGTCAGTCCAATGAGTGAGTGGATCTGTGAGGTATGCAGGGCTGATTGGTGATGTGGGGCAGCTGGGAAGACCAGGTGATAGTGATGAGACTGATTAGGAGGTCTGGATGGTAGGTGAGTGAGGAGGAGTCAGGGTGAGTGGAAGTTAGCTAGAGCAGCAGGTAACAGGCAGGGTAGATCATGACACCTGGTAGTTAAATAATAACAAGCTACATAATAAATTCTCTCTAAATTCCTCCCAAAATTCCAGATTATTGCTCGGAGGTCGTATGTATCCTGTAGTAATGAAATAGGTAGGCTACTTGGTAGTTAAAAAATAAGTAGCCTACAGTACAAGTTCTTTGTAAGTTCCCGAATTGTTATCCCTTTATTCCATAACTTCACATCTTGTTCCCCTGTACCTACATATATGTATTTGTACATACTGTACAGGTACACTGTTGGTACAAAAATTACACCCTAACTCCGACATAATTACACTGTACGTTGTGGGCTGTAATCTAAATCGTTACCATAAATTCTGGTCTGCAGCTTCTGATTTACTGTAGCATTACACACTATTAGAAGAACAACTTACTTTCTTACTAAAGCAATTGCAGGTTTCACTGACTATACACAGTTTGTGTGTGCACTGAAGAAGGACTTCTGCTCAGTGAAAGATGAAGGGGCACAGCAGTCATATTAAATGAGTATCAGCTACTGACTAACAGTGATATTATGGATGTAGGAATACTAATTTTAGGTAAATTCAGATTAATTCTACAGGATTTCTTATTTCTGGATGTACAAGATAAATTTGACTTTATTTCTGGATGTACAAGATGTCTTTGAGATAATTCCCTCAATTCTTATTCTGATGTAAACAGAGAAGAAGACACATTTCTGTATAGTAGAGTGCAGAGTGTACAGTATGTATTCATTTATATTGTGGTGCTGAAATCTGATTTCATTATATGGCAGCCTAAGCATGACAAAATATGACTTGTTGATAAATAAATGAGAGAAAAAGATATCCCAGCATTTCTCTCCTCAAAGACAAAATGATCTAATCTGTCAAATGTCAAATCCGCATCAAACGTTACATAATCTGACTCCAGCATCACTAGCTTCTCATGTTGAAGCATACAGTGTATTAATTATAATGCAGACTGTTTTCTGTGGTTATCGTCATCCCAGAGTAACATCATTAGGGAAATCCAGCAGCAAATTAATTACTGATGATGCATCAACAACCCGGGCAATTCTCTGCGGACTGCAACACTTCCGAGACAAAGGCTAATTTGGCATGATTCCCCAGATCATAGGTGACATGGCACGTTGCCTAGTCTATGAATCAAGTCATTTAGTCTCTGAATCCACAAGCACATAACAAGTCAACTGTGTGTCTCTGTGTTTTAACAATGTGACCTTGACAGTGGGTTTGGGATGCAATGTTTCTCATCAATGGCCAACAATCTGCGTAATGATCAGAGGTCCACATCAGGGTTTTAGTGGAACAATCAATACAGGCCTACTGGCAGTGTGGTGCTATTTAAAGGAGCTGGTGTCAGACAGGTTCCATGTAGAAATATAAATGTAGTGGAAGTGTTAATTACGGTGGCTGGGAAGGTCAAAACAACATCACAAAATACAAAACACTTTTTGTTTGAAACAAATTTACATTTTGGAAAACATTTTTACATATCATTAAACAAAATTACATTACCAAAACACTTTTACCAGTCCCCAAACAAATTTACATATCAGAAAACAAATTAATATAGAAGGAGCGCCCACTGAGCGCAGCTTCTTTTATTGATGGTTTGAAAATCACGCGGTGGTCAAAAACAAACAACAAAAAACAAAGTTGACTTGTATGATTAAATAAAGGTAAAATAAATGGACAATTCATCAATTCATAGACGCTATGTTAAGCAATTTTACGTAAAAAATTTGTTAAAAAAAAAGAGGAAAGTCACTTCCGTCATGCCAGGGGCACTTCCGGCAAGCCAGAGGCTTGTGTCACGTCAGGGGCTTCTGCTCTTGGGCTGCAGCTGGATACTATTGCATTTCTCGCCAGAAACTCTCGCCATTCTTCTTCTTCTTTGGTTTCGGCAGACTAGACGCATCAAGGCGTATTGCTGCCCTCTATTGTTTCCATGCGATTTCTTCTAGTGCTTAATCATATTCTGTTGTTCCAATGTAGTGTAGATACTGCAGCAGCTTCTTCATCTTGATCCAGTCTTCCATATTCAGCAGTGTGTACATGTACATGTTCTCTCCAGCTGCTCCCAGTTCTCTGAAAAGTTTCCTCCTTTGAGATGAGTATCTCTTGCATTGTAAAATAACATGTCAGTCTCTGGCTCTCCACACTCACATTGTCCATCCAAGTGCTTCCCAATCAGAGCCAGCCCACTTCTAAGACCACAGTGACCAAGTCTTGTTCTGGTGATAACTACAACGTCTCTCCTGCTGCAACCAAAGCAATTATTACTTTTCCCTATGTTCTTTTGTATATTATAAAATATCCTGCCTTTGCTTTCCTTACGGGGGCGGATTGGCCTTTGGGAGTACCGAGATTTTTCCCGGTGGGCCGAACAATAATGGGCCGACGACTGCCCGTTTGTTTTTGTTTTTTTTGCTGTGCCTTGCCATGGTAACTCTCCCGGCCCAGGGAGAGAGACATGCACTGGCCCACAGAGCTCAGCTGCATCCTGCAGACACAGCATAGGCCCAGTGGCTTGTCTGTCAAAAGAATAGCCTACCTGACCCAATGTGGCCCTATGATAGGCTACAGAGGCCCAGGAGTCCCACCCACGCATGTTCTAGACCCTCTCGTCCAATCACCTTTAATGATGAGCAGTCATGATGAGAGAGAGAGAAACAACACAGCAGAGCACAAAAACAAAACGAGTTACAAAATGGAGAAAAAACGGAAAGGCGGTGCAGAAAAACAGAGGGAAAAGAAAAAAAAGCTCTCGCGACTGATGCTGCTAAGAGCAGAAAAGTTTCAGATATGTTTGCTGCGGGGGCCGGCCTGGCTTCAGCTGCGCCTGCGGTGGTGATTGGTGGTGGTGGTGATAGCAGGGGGGTATTCCATCAAGTAGGCTAAAGGCAAATCCAGGCTTAAATGGCCAAGTCTGGCTAATGTGAGCCAGAGTTCTGTTCCATCAAAGTGGCTAAGATTAGCCTCACATCGGTAACCATGGAAACCATGGTTCTGGCTAAGTCTGATACATCGAGCT
The DNA here is from genome assembly GCF_006386435.1 of Epinephelus moara. Classification (NCBI taxonomy): domain Eukaryota; kingdom Metazoa; phylum Chordata; class Actinopteri; order Perciformes; family Serranidae; genus Epinephelus; species Epinephelus moara. Next base: position 1,242,645 of record NC_065511.1, read on the forward strand.
AAACTCCGGTTTCCATTCCATCAACCTGAGCCACAGCTCCGTTCCATCAAGGTGGTTAACCTGAATCCCAGCCTAGTAACCATGGTAACTCATGCTGCCGGGCAATCCTGGTCTGTAGCAGGATTAAGGTGAGGATTAGCTCCATCTAAGATCAAAAAATGTTCAATAGACAAGAACAGACACCTAAAAGACAGTTCTGCCAGTGCTTTTACACACTTACAACTGTCATGTAATGATAAAATAATATGTAGATCATAAAATATATAACATAATTAATCAAAAAACACTAATTATTAAAAAACAAATTAAAATGTAATAAAAATAAGATAATTTAAAAAAAAAAAACAACAGTAAAGCCAAGCCAAGCATAGTGTGTGCAGTTTGCTGGAACCACACATTATAAAGGTCACACGCTGCAGCCAGTCTCTGACCACTGTGCAGTCAGTCTGTATCACACTGAGGTTCTTTGCTACCGGTACATTCCTGTATAGTATTGGTGATGCTGAGAGGCTAAGTAAGGCAACTGTTTGCAGAGAGCTAAAAAGGGTGTATTTTCTATTCATTTTGATTATTTCTAGCATCACCATACATCATGCATAGGGCTTGAGATGATCACATTAACATATGGTTATCTTTTATATTTATGAATTAACCAGGACACAAAGCAACCACATTAAAATGGGACACACACCATTGTGGTCTGTCTGTTCCTCATCCTATAGCACATTCCATACATTTAAGGGGATTTTCCTTATTTTGATATAATCAGGGATAGAGCTTACAGTTGACTCCCAAATGATGAGAAATAAATAATTGATTTACTATCACCTGCATTCACTTAATAGGTTTCCCCATCTCCACTGAATTGATGGATTTGCTAAATGTCATTTTCTACAATCAATAGATAAATGTCATGTGATTATTTCCTATAAACTGATCATTTCAGAAATGTCATAATCTACAATCAATTATGTGATAAATGCGATGATTCACATAAAATAGTTTGATTAAATGCATCATCTGAACTTTACATAGGAATCAGTAGATAAATGTGATAAATAGTCTGTCACTAATATTAATTTACACATGTGGTGAATTTCATTAGGCATACTTGAGTTGTTAGATTAAATAGGTGTTCTTATCTACATATATTTTGTCCCTTTGATGTGGGATTTATAGAACATGATATTATGCTGACATGCTGAATTTTCTTTGTCACTTACACATTTAGCCTGTGGGCAATATTCTGCCACGCCACCTCCCTTGCTTTATTAATCGCTGCAGTATTGCCTTTGTTCCTAATCATGTGCTTATAGTCCTCATACACATAAGGAGCGTTTGCTCCGCCGCAGAAAAAGCCTCCGCTCGCTCCTTTCCTTTGTTTTTTGACATTCTGCAACATGTTTGGCACTCGACTAGTGTGGGCTTTTTATGTCTGAAATTTTCTTCACCCCTTCTTCGTCCTGCAATGAATGAGCACACCGGCTTTCTACTGCACCACAGCGCCACTATAGCGGTTGGGAGGTGTATTGCACATTGGTAGTAAGAGGCTCTAGCCTTGGACCAAGACGTACATTGCCTCTTACTACCAATGTGCAATACACCTCCCAACCACGATAGTGAAAATTTCAGACATCCGAGATAAAATGCATGTTTATTGAACAATAATGGATATACAAACACACAGCAACCCCCCGTACACCTTCTGTGCCTATGAGGTGAGTACATTACATGTTTGATTTGAACGTTTATGGAGACGTGAATCAGTCTAGACCGGGAACCCCCAAACGAAAAACGGGGTTCGTTTTCAAGACGTTCATGCAATTGTGACAGGGTCAGTTCATAGGATGTTGCATGTTTTGTATTCTATTTCGTCCCTACTGACCGCCAGAGGCGGTGCATAAGCACTGGATAGTACGAATATCAACAACGTCACCTGTGACCCCTGCATGAACTCCGGGAGGCTATATCTTCCGGTGTCAGCAGGTGATCTGTCCCTTCATTCTTCTCGCGAATCGCGCGTCGAGGTGTACGTAAGTTGTTTGCTGTTGATTTCACGTGTTGCTGGCCCTGTGCAGCCTCGTGCCTCTGTGGTGGGAGTAACGGGCTGACGCTCGTCCTCCGAGGGGCTGGCCAGCGTGTTGCATGATTATATGTAATTATTCCTGCTCTGGTATTGTGGCTTTGCCGGTATGGTGGCGTCCCCACCCCCCGCTTCCAGCATTGCCTGCAGCTGCTGAAGGCTGTGTGAGCAGGTCAGTGTAAGTGGATTCTGATAACTGTTTTCTGGTTTTTTTTGCAGTTTGGGTTTCAAAGTTGAAGGATTCAACTGTGGTGGGTGACGGTGGTGTTTCCGCTACCCTCTCCCAGCTCAGTTGTGCTTGTGAGAAACATATATATATATAGCCTATATATATATATATTTTTTTTTTTTTTTTAAATTTGACCAAAAAACCTGCAGGAGGCCCTCACTGACAAAACCTGCATGAACTGCTGTAACATGCCTCGGTCAGTGAGGTTGGCCAGACTGGCCCAATTGGATCCTCTGGCCTGCCTCCTTTCCTTCCAGTCTGAGAGGGCAGACTTCTGTGGGGCCCTTGCGCAGAAGAGGTCTGCCGCACGGAGCGGGGACGGTGTCACGGCCCTGATTGTGGCTCCGGATGAGGCGATGAAGTCCGACCCTAAGTGCCCTTCTGCCCAGTGTAAGGTTACTGATGATTACGTCTGCAAGGCCTACAACACAGCAGCACGTGTCGGCCGCCTGGGGCACACCCTCTCCCACTTACTCCTTGCTCTCTCGGCCTCCCTGCAGGATGCACAGGTGGACGACTCCGTCCGTGACATGTGTGATGTGTCACTTCAGGGTGCTCCCCTTTGGGCTCTCCCTGTCTCCCAGGGTCTTTACCCGTGGCAGCGGCTCTGGCGCCATTACAGGCTGGAGGCATGAAGGTGCTGCCATATCTCAATGATTGGCTGGTATGCGCACCTTCCCGGGCCCAGGTGGTCCAGGATACAGCCCGCCTTCTGACACATGTCGGGTCACGGTCAATGTGGTGAAGAGTTGTTTGGTCCCCACCCAGCGGGCTGCCTACCTAGGCCTGGTCCTGGACTCTGTGGCCATAAGGGCCTACCTGTCAGAGCGTCGTGTGGCCGACATCCTCCAACTCCTTCCCCTCTTCAGGAGAGGCAAGCGGCTGCCGTTTGTCCTGTTCCTCCACAGGCGCAAACTGGTTGCCGTGTCGCAGACGTGCATTCACGCCCTGGAGCCTTGGAGGGACCGGGCATTCCTGCTGGGGGGTGTGCTTCTGGGTGCTATCCCGTCCTTTCGGGAGACCGTCACTTCAGATGCATCCCGCTCAGGATGGGTTGCGGTCTGGCGTGGCAGGCCGGCTCAGGGACAGTGGTCTGTCCAGGACTGCACACACCACATCAATGTGCTGGAGCTGCGGGCTGTCCATCTGGCTCTCTGGCACTTCTTACCGCACCTGCAGGGGAAACATGTGCTGGTCCGGTCAGACAACAAGGCTGTTGTCTCCCAGATTAACCATCAGGGGGGCACCAAGTCGGTGCGACTGTTACGGGTGTCCCAGCGCCTGTTTACATGGGCCGCTTCCCATCTGTCCAGCCTGCGGGCTGTGTGGCTGTCCAGCAACCAGAATCAGGTGGCGGATTTCCTTTCCCATGGAATGGAGGCTTCATCCGGAGGTCATGGAGATGATCTGGGGCATTTTCAGCAGGGCGGAGGTGGATCTTTTTGCCTCGCGGGAGTCAAGTCATTGTCCCCTCTGGTTCTCCTGGACAGAGGGGGACGGTCCTCTAGGACAGGATGCCCTGAGGCACGAGTGGCCCGACGGCCTCCTGTATGCATTTCTGCCGTTGCCTCTGATCCTCCCGACGCTGCAGCGGGTCCTTCAACAGGGCCACCGGATCCTCTTGGTGGCCTCGTTTTGACTGGGGAGGCTTTGGTTTCCACTGCTGCGGAGGCTTTGCTACGGCTCGCCATGGCACCTCCCAGAGAGGAAGGATCTCCTGTGGGTCGGATTTGGCACCTTGACCCCTGTCGTCTCCAGCTTTGCGTCTGGCCACTGCAGGGCCCGACCCGCTCCTGACTGATTGCAGTCGGTCGGGTGCACCATTTCGCATGCTCGTGCACCATCCACCCGCCTCCAGTATGAGTGCAAGTGGAGGAGGTTCTCTGCCTGGTGTGCAGGCAGGGGGGAGGATCCCACCTCTTGTACGGTGGCCACCATTCTGGAGTTTCTCCAGTCTCTCCTGGAGGACGGTCGCAGTCCTTCCACCTTGAGGGTGTATGTGGCGGCAATTTCACCGCGACATGTTTTGATTGAGAATGCCACCGTGGGGTGCCAGCGGTTGGTATCCTCTTTTCTCAGGGGGGCGCTGAGGCTGCGGCCTCCAGTGGCCCCCAGGGTTCCGGCATGGGATCTCTCCCTGGTGCTGGATGCCCTGTCTTCCTCGCCCTTTGAGCCTTTAGCCCAGGCTGATCTTAAGTGGCTGTCGATGAAGACAGCCTTTCTCTTTGCTGTCACGTCAGCAAAGCGGGTCGGGGAGCTGCATGCTCTCTCCGTCAGTGAGTCCTGCCTGCGTTGGGGGCCAGATGGTTCGGGGGTGACTCTCTGGCCGAACGTTGCGTTCCTGCCAAAGGTGCTGCCACGCAACCATCTCAACCGGCCGATTTATCTGGCTCGGTTCGACCCCCCATCGGCCAACTGTGGGGCACAGTTGTTGTGTCCTGTACGGGCCCTGGCTGCTTACATCAACGCCACTGCGCCTGTGCGACGAACAGACCAATTGTTTGTGTGCCATGGGGGTCATAACAGAGGTTGTGCCCTCTCTAAACAGCGTCTTTCGTATTGGATTGTGAACACCATCTCCTATGCTTACAGGGTCACCGGCCGTCCGTTGCCTGCCGGGGTCAGGTGCCATTCGATGCGGGGGGTTTCAGCGTCCTGGGCTGCTTTGAGGGGTGTTTCGTTGGAAGACATCTGTGCTGCGGCTTCTTGGGCGTCATCTTCCATGTTCCATCGCTTTTATCGCCTCAGTGTTGCTGCTCCCTACCCGCTGGGCGTAGTCCTTCGCCACGGGACTTCTGATCAGTGAGGTAGGTCTGGAGGATTCTTCGTGACGTTGTTGGTATGTGTCATCCAGTGCTTATGCACCACCTCTGGCGGTCAGTAGGGACGAAATAGAACAAAAAGTTACAGTTGTCACTACGGTTCTATGAGCCCCGGATGACCGCCAGAGTGTCTGGTCACTCAGAATCCTCGCGTGCTCGCAAGCAGATTTTGGGAACAGATCACCTGCTGACACCGGAAGATATAGCCTCCCGGAGTTCATGCAGGGGTCACGGGTGACGTTGTTGATATTCGTACTCGACATGCACTAGCGCAGGCGGAGTTATCCAGTGCTTATGCACCGCCTCTGGCAGTCATCCGGGACTCATAGAACCGTAGTTACAACTGTAACTTTTCGTTTTCTGTATTTTAGTTACGTTTATGAAATATTACACGTTGTGTTACTTTGTTTATTTGCATGTTGTGTTACTTTGTTTACTTTACTGTGTTCATTATGTTTATAAAATGTTGCATGTTACCTTGTTTGCAGTACTTTGATTATTTCAGTTAGAGTTTATGTTGAACTGCATGCAGAGTTTTCATTTCCAAACTGACACTGAACTGCACACAGACTCGCACCGGCAGCAATCAGTGCAACGAGCCACAGGTGGTGGCGAGCGCAGGTGACATTCCTTTTTAAGCAGCAGGAAAGCAGCGTGGAGAAAAGAGAAAGAAGGCAGAGGACCCCAGTGAAGGGCCGGTCGGCGAGAGGAGACCGCCACCACCACAGGAGAACAACCACACGCCTGAAGCTCAGCAGCCTGTGTCCGTTTGGCCTTGCAACTCCAGCCTGGGTGAATAGCGGGACGCTATTCCCCAGGCAAAACGTGAGTGTTGTTTTGTTTGCACGTGTTGAGCGGCGGACACAGAGAAGGCCGGCTGCAGGGCCAGGCAGGTGTGGGTCGGAGGAATATTGGTGCTGGTGTGTTGGCGGGAGACTGGCGGCTGTGTTTTGGTGTACCTCCCAACAGATCCAGTAGTGGACCGTGGGACCGCGGGACCGGAGGGCGGACAGCAGGCGAAGGGAAGTCATCAGCCGCAGTTGAGGGGAAGCAACGTGAAGAAGCAGAGGGGTGTAATCACGATGCACCCCTCTTGCAGCTAAGTGCCCTTTCTGCCTATTTTAAACCATTTCAATCAGGATTTACCTTCATTAATTGTTGAACAATTTTAGTTGACTAGCCTACTTATCCCGGGATTTCCTCTCTCTTATGTGTCTCCAACCGACGAGTGACTGATTGCCCGTCGCTACCTTCAAGGTCTGGGGTCTGCCACCTTCAAGTTAGAGTGGGACCAGTACACAGGACGGTTGGACTGCCAGGAGAGACTTTGGGCTGGGGTCTTTATTTTTCTTTATCACTTTTTTATAATCTTGTATTTAACTTTTATTTGGATTTGTGGTTGTTTAACTCTGCTCAACCCTGATTGTAAATAAGAACCTGTGTTGCCTTTTTAAAATTAGAGTCCTAGGCTCTTTTAACCTAGGTGGCGTTGTCAGTTTTATAACATTTTATCCAAATTTTAAAGCTCCTTCAACCTTGCCACACAATGACACCTGTGTTTGTATATCCGTTATTATTCAATAAACACACACGTCTTGAAAACGGCCCCCCCTTTTCCGGTTGCACCTCAAGGCTATTCAAGAGAAGGCTGAGACATGGGGTCAAACATGGGGGGATTGCACATGCGCAGTAAAATCTGGTCTGCACTTCCTCAAAGGCTCAGATAGCGTGAGACCGCGGAATAAGGGGGATGTTTGTTTCATGTCACTGAGGTGCCCGGCGTCGGTCCTAGGTCGCAAGGTGTTATTCACCGCTGGGTCTTTGGTTTCAAAACGTCGCTCAATTTGAATATCAATGCGCAACAAAACAAGTGTACATTTGTAGGCTCAGTAGCGTTACATGTCTGTCAACATATATTTGCCAAAACACAACAACATAGAAACTCATCGCAACAGAAACAGCCACTACTGTTTTAGTGCGCGCTCCAGATGTGCAGCCAAAGCGCACGAGCTCCTTTTAAATTTGTGCTGTAGTCTGGCTGCCTTAAGTCTATAGAGAACAAAGACAACGGTGAACAAAGTATATTAAAAGGCAAAGGTGTGTTATTTGCACAATGATAGCAACACCTATATTCAATAGTAAATGCAGTTATAGTGCAGGAAGGAAAAAAGCTCAAGGGGCTCAAAACTGTATTCAAAACAAGGAGTACCAGGATGACAAGCTGGATGGTTTTCTTAGAGCATTGCTTTGGGGGACATAACTCTTCTGTTGGACTGGTTAATTATAGAGGCAATTTACACATCAATAAAAGTACAGATGAATATAAGTACTGACAAAAGTCTGTTTGTGTAACATCCAGTCATTTATTTGATCAATGCACTTGTTTCAATTCCAGATGTTTATATTCATTTCAACAAAGTTGACAAGAATTTTCTTTACAGCAGAATATGCAGAAACAATATAGCCTCACAGTAGGCTATCATAATACAAACAAGACAAGCACAACAAGCCATTAACAATACAAATAGAAAAGTGTGCAACTGTGAGAAATCACAGGTGCAGTCCATTTAATCTATTGGACCATACTCACTGGATGGAAAGTCAAAAGTACGGTACAAGCTCTTGAAACAAGGTCAAAGTATAAAAGTGAAAAAATAAACTTTCCCGCTTTAGGACATTCCTACAGCTCATTCTCTATAACCAGTTGTTTCTGTTAATCAATGAGGGAATGAGTGCAAAGCTAACTGAACCTCATGTTACATAAATAAAGATAAGTTACCATTTACACAAAAAAGAAAATACACTGAAAAAAAGAACATTAGCTCCGATGTGCAACCAAGTTTTCAGTTCAGTTTCACTACTTTGTTGATGCCTACAGTTACCCTAAGGGTAAGTCAACCAGCTGCTTGACTGGTGTATCCACTGCCTAAATGAGTCAACTTAAAAATTAAATAAAAAATATGCCAAATGTGGACCCAGGAACACAATTGTACACTATTAACCAATTGATGTGGCTTTTTTGGCCGACTTGTTGTCATGCTGTACTTCCACAGACCCAGCTGATGTTCGATTGACCAGCATATGAAGCCTTAACATTGCCAACCTTTTAACCACTCTCCTGGAGATTCTGTGGCAGACAGGAAGCCATTCAATCTGTCTATCGAGAGTGACCATCACTTGACCAATGGGGTCATCAGGTTTTCACAAGGCTGACACAGACTTCTGCATTAATTCATACAGGGAAGGATGGTAGTCATATATGTGCTTGCTGGGATGTTTCAGACCACCTCTGCTTTGGATTATGGTCAACAAAGATGGGTCATCACTGTGTGTTGTGGCATAGCTGTGGTCTGTGGAGCTAGAGCTCTGAACAGTTGACAGAAGTCACTGCAGATCTCACATGAGCTTCGTCTCAGTTCTTTAAATATGGCCCAACCTATGAGATAGTACAATGTTTGGGTTGTGATAAATGGCAGTGGGGGTACTGGGTTGGCTAAACAAGCCTTGGGGATCTCCACTGGTTCCCTAAGTCCTTCCTTTTTCTTTCTCATGTGGTCACTGTACTCAGTTAGAGTAGCACAATCATCAGTGCCACACTTCTCAAAATAGGTTAGTGTTATCAGCTTAAGATGTGCACGACACTGTTTAGCTTGAGGATGCATGTTGTTGTTGCATTAATGTGTTTCTAGTTAAAATATTGATTTTTTTGTTTTGGTAGATTGGCTTATGGGGTGATTTTGAAGGAGTAATTAAGTTAATCTTCTCATAAGTGGATGTAATATGTAGAGATGCCATCTAGGCCGTTTTTCTTCGTTTTGTTTTTTTAAAAGTCTATATTTTGCTTTACAGAAACATGAAAAAGCAGCTGTGACCAAGCTATCACGAGGTGAGTAGCATTGTAAGCATAATTAATAGCGATATACTTCAGTTTGTCTGTGTGTATTTGTATGCAGGCAGGTCTGCTGCGGTCTGCTGATAGTCCAAAATGGCGGCGGTAGTACGAAACCATGGGCGAGTCTGTTGCTATGGGGCGTTCTATTGAGCTTCGCCTCTTGGTATCCATGCTCTTTGACTTAAGGTTGTGCTCTTACTTATGATAGGCTTACCATTGCAGGGACGGCGAGAGGTCATAAGGTCAAACCAGTCAGTGACCAGTTCCACAAACCATGCTGTGGTCTCATCCTCTCTGGGCAGCAAGTCATATGCTATGAGAAGTCTGATGGCAGAGGACATTGACATTGCATTTTCCATTGACTTGGAAAACACCTTGCATGCAGGGGCGACCTACAGTACAAACAAATAGACATATGGGAAATGTTAACAGTTAAACTTTGCAAGGAAATAGAAGATGGGATTCAAAATGCTACATCTAAGTCCAAAATACTCACAGGACCAAAATACTACAAGAAATGGAGTTAATTGTTTAACTTAGGTTCAGGAGCAGGACCACGCCTCAACCACTCCCCTAATTACCTGACTAACATATATATACCAGCACAGCGCTACCACAGGCCTCTCAGATCTCTCGAACATTTGCGACCCTACGTATCTCAAGCGAGTGTGTTTTTTCGTGTACTCACCAAGATGGATCATGTGCTGCAAGTCAGCCCGTCCGGATCCGACTCCGACGACTTGTACGACTCCCTGTTGGAGCCAGGTGATCCTCCGACTCCGTTCCAGCAGTCTGCCGGTAGCCGACACTCCCAGGGGAGCCGACTGCGCTCTGTGGTCCACATCCCTCGGTCTCGCCGTGGTTCTCCGCTGGGCTCCATCAACGAGATCGCCCCAACTCCTAGCGGGTCCCAGGCCTCCTCTCTTCCATCCTCGCGGGTGGGAAATCGACGCCACGTCCACAACTGTGGGAGCCAGCGGCAGTCTTCTCCTCCTCCTTCCCGCAGCGGTGCAGCGACCAGTCGACCTCGCCGCTTCCGCCGCGCTCCACACGGCCATCTCCATCATCTCCACGTCCACCACAAGAGCCCAACATCAGGGATTGGACCATCGCCCGGCTCCAGCGGTTCCTGAGAGCAAAAAACATCCCCTTCCACCGCAGCGACAACAAGTCCAGGCTGTTCCAGCTCTATTCAGCCACTGTCCGGGCTCCCGAGACCGCAGCTCACTCTCCCGAGCCGGCCGCACTTCCGGGTTTCCTTCTGGGGCCTACTCCCGCCAGCGTCACCGCCGGTGACGTCACGGCGCCTCCGCCACTCCAGCCGGAGCAGCGTCTCTTATTCATTCCCCCGGCCGGGGGTTAGGTCGTATCACCCCCTGTGCCTGCTCCCTCTGATGCAGATATGTCACGCGCAATATCTGCCTTCTTCTCCTCCCTGTTTCGCAGGCCTCCACTCTCACCCCGTGCACACACATCCTCCATCCCCACATCCCTTTCCTCTACCCTCCCTTCCAGCTATCCTGTTCCGGCTGGCATCGCAGCCCAGGAGCCCCGTCCTGCAGCACAACAGGCTCCTCCAGCGGGTGTTTCACTGCCTTCCACTCTCTTTCCGACGTGTCTCTCCTTACCCCTTCCCTACCCTCACCCTACCCCCTCCCTTCCCCAACACCCTAATGTTTTTTCCTCTGCTGCCATCTACACTCTGGCCACAGCCACACCACCAGCTCCGCCGGCCTCTGCCATCCACCGCCCCTCACCCGTCTCGCACTCACTGCGCCAGCAAATATTGTCCGGTTATTATGTAGACCTAGCCCAGCTCATTCAGACAGTATTTTGTATAGTAGTATAGTATTTTGACAGTATTCAACCCAGGGAACTGCAGACTGTCCTCGGTCCAGTTCTACTGAAGCAGTCATTGCCAGCCAGGTCTAAAGACTTAACTCCTGTCGAGTTTGCTATAGCTTTCTCCCTCTTTCGCGACGTCATCTGCTCCGCTTATCCCTACCCTTGATCAGAGCTGGACGACTATCTGTCCATCGTGCTGGACATGGCTTTGCATTTCGGGGGGGTGGGATTTTATAACTACCATGTCCACTTCGCTGCACAAGCAGCCGGGCGGTTGCAGCAGCGAAATCAGGGGACGTACTGGGGGGTCCTTGATTCTGAAATATACTGCTGCATTTTCGCAGCTCGTCCCTCCCTCTCCTGCGACTTATGCGACGCCCCCTCTCACCCGGCCTCTGCATGCACTATCATGGCTCCTCGGACGCACGTCCCACTGTCAACATGCCGGTGTCAAAGGGCATCGACAAGCGAGGACGGCCGATCCTCTATCAGGGCGGCAGGATGGTGTGCAATAATTTCAATCAGTGGGGTTGTAACTCGTCCGGCTGCTGCCTCCTGCACGTCTGCTCCTTCTGCGGGGGCGCTCACGCCAGGACCACCTGCCCCCACAACCCCACCAACACAGCAGCATGACTAGAACGTCACCTCGGCACACCCATCAAGGTACGTGCACTCGCTGCTGCTCTCAGTGACCACCCTGATAAGCAGTTTGTCAATTTTCTCATCTCTGGCTTCACTCATGGTTTTCACCCTGGCATGGAGGTGCTTCCCGATTCTTCCCACACGTGTCACAATCTTCAATCCGCTCTCACTGAGCCCGACACTGTCGACACGTTACTGGCAAAAGAGGTCACTGAGGGATTTATGATAGGCCCTTTTGATCATCCTCCTTTCTCTGTATTCCGTATTAGTCCCATCGGTGTCACTACACGCAAATACTCGGGGAAAAAGAGGCTGATCATTGACCTGTCTTTTCCACACGGCTCCGACATCCCGAGCATCAACAGCCTTATTCCCAGCCTGGATTTTTCCATGCAGTACGCCACTATTGACCACGCCATGACACTGATCCGTCTGGCGGGACATGGGGCATGGCTGTCTAAGGCCGATATCACCAGCGCATTCAAGGTCTTGCCCATTCACCCTGACTTCTGGTGCTACTTTGGTGTCTGCTGGAAGGGAGCTTACTACTTCTCCGTGCGCCTCACTTTCGGCTGCAAGAGCAGTCCCAAAATCTCTGATTCTTTATCTGAGGCTCTATGCTGGATCCTCTCCAACAATTACAGGCTCCCCTACGCGCTTCATCTCCTCGACGATTTTCTGACAGCCAGACACCTTCCTCTCACCTCCGATCTGCTCTGCCGCTGCATACGCACTCTGCGCTCTGGTTACATTTCTCCCACAGTCGACTTAACACTGGAATCAATGTTTCTACTCGCTTTCAGACCAAGTCATTCAGGTCCTCGGCCGCTGGTCTTCATAAGCATATCAAATCTACACCCACAACAACCTCAATGATCTCCGTCTAGCGCATGACAGACTAAGTCTCACGTAACCAGACTCTTTTGGGGGCTTCCTAACAGCACGGGCTCATCAAGACACGAGACGGAACCCCCACACTGAGTCTCTTCGCCCCCATCTACACCTCACCCAGTCCGACCCTCCGATGACGTCATCTCCATCCTGATTCACTCATCTGCAAATCTGCACTCCCCCATTCATCACCACCCCATTCATAACCATTTCTCTGACAATCACATCATTAAATCTTTAAACTGCACATCGTTGTGGCGTGGTCCTTGCTAGTGAAGTACTGATTTAAGTCATGATGGTGTACACTACATCTGGTAATTAACCAGTCATATTTAGTATTAATTTCCATACCTTCATCTTCTCAAAGCTCTGTTTGGTTGAGATGGAACTTGAAGTGAGTCCAGGCACCAATTTTTCAATGGAGTGCTCCTGTATCTCAATCACCTTCTGAATAGGCCTGAGAGTCACCTTTGGACAGCAAACGCAGAACAAAGAAATGTCAAATGTGTGAAGTGATTGATTACAATAAATAAAATATTCTGCATGTTGCTCACCATGTTGTGTGGCAAGTGGTGGTTCTCCACATCACTGGCTGGCAGGTGGAAGCTGTGGTTGCACAGGGCCATTTTCATGGCTTTGAGGAGATGAGGGGTATCGGGTGCAAAAAACAGGTACCCTCCTTGGTAGAATGGATGCTGTATGTATGATTTATCCATGGCTCTCCCCCCTGAAGGCCAGCAGCCCGCCACATAGCCTGATTGCTTGAGTCCATGTCAGTGCACTACAAAAATATTTCAAGAATTGTACAAATGAAAGGAGGTTTAATTGTATTTTTGACATTTTACTCAGTAATATAATACTTTTAATCTTACCACAGCGACCACTCTGATACCTCGCTCCCCACAAGCGATGACAATTGCATGCACTAGCCTCCACAGTTCAGATCCACATACAGCGGACCCAGTGAAATGATATGCCACCACTTGTTTGTAATGGACAGTAAGGCTTGTTAGCATGCAAGTGAGAAGTTTTTTGCCATGCTTTTCTGGAGTAGGAGGCATGGTTACTGCTCCTAACACTGTCTTGGTGGCTGGTTCGTATTGCAGGCCTGGAGCTATAGACATTTCATCCATCTGCAGCATATGCATTAGACAACAACAAAAAACACAAAAAGCAAAACACAAACAAAAACTGTTTAGTTGTATGAGAGTTAAGAGATTGTTTTCAAGTGATTGAAAATAACAGCACATGCATACCTTGAGAACAAACATCTGGGCATGACTGGGAAGGGACTTCAGTTTTACTGACATCAAATCCAAGATATCCAGCTGGATACCAGGTGGAAATGGAAGTCCCTCCAGTCGTTGTGTAATTGTTCTGTATGATGGTATTGGGTAGTTCATGTCTTGGAAGATTAAACACAAACATTTACAAAAGTTCATTTGCATAATTGTGCTTAATATTTCATTTCTCACAATATGTATAGCCATTTAGTAATGGTACCTTTCCGCAGATACTCATATCCATCCTGTCCAACAGCTAACCTGAGTGCAAGACAGCTGGAAATTGTGTCAGTGGACCACTTGTGAGTGTTAGCTGGCCAGGTGGGATCGAGCCTCTCAACTCAGAATGGACTCATGAGGCTATTTATATTTACACACATATACTCATACACATACCTATTTTCAAGAAATTCTATCTGGTCTTTCCGGAAGACTTGAGAAAGCATTTCATTCTGGAAAAGATTAACAAGTTCTCATTATTCTTAATTAATGGTGGCCTTCAACATCCATGTAAATAGGCAATAATCCATTCTTACTTTACCAACCTTTTTTGCCAGCTCACATCTCAACTGTTCAATCAACTGATCTTTTGATAAGGCATTTGTTTTAGCACCAGCCAGTACACCATCTGATTCTGGAGGAAAGCAGAGAATAAAAGTAAATATAATACACAAACTCCCAGTATGGGATAATATATGTCAAACATCCTATAAGTGTCCTTAACTATGAAATGATTTGCAAGTTATTTTTCTGGCCTCTTACCATGTCTTCCTTCACCTGCTCCATGTGTGTCTGATGAGTTGATCTGTAGGTCCAATAGTGGCTGAACTACTAGCGGTAGTGGTGGTGGTTGCTGCATTGCTGCTGGGGGTGGGGGTGGTGATGGGGGCTGCATTGCTGCTGCTGCTGCTGCTGCTGCTGCTGCTGCTGCTGCTGCCGCCGCCGCTGGTGGAGGCTGCATTTCTGCTGGTGGCTGAAAGCAAGCCTAGGGAAATAGGTAATCCAAATTCAAGGTATAGGCCTACTGTTCTGTTACAAGCCCTGGGCAATATGAGTAAAATGTCTACAACAATAGTGACATTTCACATTGGTCGATATTGATAGTTTTTGATAATTTATAATGACCTTTCCCATTTGTATAATATTTGAAGACCTTGCCATAAAGTTTAAAGTAGGGCTGCATGATACTGGCTGAACTTTATATTGCAAAATGTTTAGGCTTTATCTTGAGACATAATATACATGTCCATACTCTTGAATCTCAAACTTCATTAATGCTGAGATTGAGACAGAATCAAACATTACAATTGTTTTGACGAAATGACTTCTCTGGTGTGCTAATACAGCAAGGATGACTGTTGATGCTTCAAAAAAGAAATATTGACAATTCAATTTTTGATCAATATTAATCATTAACTTGGATGCAAGTGAGTAATGTCAAGCATTACAACCAAAAGAACAGTCTAATAAATTCAGAAAATTTAATTGTTACATTGTATTGCAGTCTTTCAAAATCAGTAAAACAACAAACAAAACAGACAAACAAAAAATAAACACCATTGGGGGCGTCGTTGGCTTGGTGGTGGAGCAGGCGCCCCATGTACAGGGCTGTTGCCGCAGCGGCCCGGGTTCAACTCCAGCCTGTGGCCCTTTGCTGCATGTCACTCCCTCTCTCTCTCCCCCTTTCACGCTTGTCTGTCCTGTCAAATAAAGGCTAAAAATGCCCAGAAAAAATCTTTAAAAAAATAAATAAATAAATAAACACCATTTATGCATTATCACGATATAATGATATCAAACATGTAAGATGATATGTAGACTCATATTGATACGATATTATCTTTTTATTGCCCTGCCCTAACTGTTACAAATGTGATCTTTGGTTTCAGTTTTCACACAGATTAATTTCTACCTTGTATCAGACTTTTCTTCAGCCACACAAAATGTAAAATGTTGATATTTACATTTTGAGAAACTGAGAAATGTGACAGAAATACATTAACTTTCTGGTCAAAGGACAAGTCCAGACTTACAGTAACTGTGTTCCACAAAAAAAGACTTTGGATGGGCAAATTCTTGTTGTGGGAATTGTGGTACAGCATTTTCCAGCAGCCTTCCTCTCACACCAATAGCCTCAGGTGAAAAATCATCCTCAGGAAAGAAATAAAAAATATATTTCTGTTATGACAACCTACTGCAAATAATAATATATAATAAAAATAATGTGCTGGCCATGTGAACTTACCTCACAAACTCTTGAGTGTTGTGTAGGTTTCCATGTTGAAGGTCTTCCAGCTCTTCTTATCTCCTCCACCCATAGTTGTTGTTTAAGGTCACATTTAGGAAACAGCCGTTTTCTTTTATTCTTTGCTCTCTGTTTGCCTCTGCAAAGAGGGAACGCACATACAGAAGGCATGTTGGAGGAAAAACCTCTGGGTACTCACAGTCTCATTTATAGGGCTTGGAGCACCTGAACTAGTAACTGGCTCGATCGTTCCTCCTTCAACGATAGAAATTTATTTAACAGTGTAAATCTTACCCAAATAATCAAAGAACTGGGATAGATTTCAACTTATTCCTTTTGCTGAAGATGCTTGGGATTTTTTTAGTTCCGAATTCACCAAAGTCATTGATAAACATGCTCCCACTAAAATAATCAGAGTTAAAGGCAGACATTTACCCTGGATAAACTCAAGCCTTATCAGTCTCTTTAAACAACAAGATAAAGCTTGGGCTAAGTACCGGTTATCTAAACATCTCTCAGACTGGGAAACTTACAGATATTTGAGAAACCAATGTAAGACAAAAACAAGAAATGCCAAATCCAACTATTACAGAGAGAGTCTTTCACAGGATTTTCATAACCCCAGGCAATTTTGGAAGCAGCTGAATCATGTTCTAAACAGAGATAATAAAAATGTGACAAATCAGATTAGATTTAATAATGAATATATTTCTGATCCCCTCAGTATTGCTAATGCTTTCAATCAACATTTCTCAAGTATCTCAACAATTTCCTCCTTATAATATGGTCAACCACTTAACATACAATAATTCACCTACTTATAATAATTTATTTTCTTTCAACAAAATCCAACCTACTGATGTTTTTTGTGCATTATCTGGTTTGAAGGAAAATAGCAGTGCCGGTCCAGATGGTTTGGAAGCTAAGTTTTTTAAACTTGCAGCTCATGTAATCATGTATCCACTTGCTGACCTGTTTAATTTATCTTTATCAACCCGTTCAATTCCCTCCACATGGAAATCTGCGAGAATAACACCTCTTTTCAAATCAGGAGATCCATCTGATGTGAATAACTATTGTCCAATATCAATCATTTGTGTCACTGCCAAAGTCTTTGAGAAACTTATTTTTAATCAACTATCACAGTATGTCAATCAGTTCAATATTTTATCTGTTCAACAATGGCTCTTTAACAACAGACTCCTACTCAATCAAAAGAAGTCTTGCAGCATGGTTTTTGGTACACGACACACCCAATCATATTATCATAATCTGCCCATTCATTTTGTTGATGGCTCACCTCTCCGTAAAGTTGACTAATTTAAATATCTTGGACTTTGGATCGACCCTGAACTTTCATTTAAACCCCATATTGATTATATCATAAAAATAACTTACAGCTGTCTTTCCTCATTATATCGCTCAATCAACTGTTTTACACTTCCAATCAGAAAAAGGATTATCTCCCAGCTGCTATTACCCATCATAGACTATGCCGATATCATATACCAAAACACCTCTGACACCAACCTCAGGCCCCTTAATGTTGTTTTTAATTCATTATGTAGGTTTATTTTGCGATGTCCCTTCAGAACTCACCATTGTCACCTGTATGAATCACTTAACTGGCTACAGCCCAAATCCAGAAGACAGTTCCACTGGGTTCTATTCATTTTTAAATGTATTTACTTTAATTGTCCCTCTTATTTAAAATCACTTCTGATTCCCTTCAGATCCTCATATTCTCTCAGAAACATGCAATATCCCTTCTATTCTGTGCCCATCATCTCCAAAGAAATTGGCTATAAAGCATTTAGATACAAAGCCCCATCTGACTGGAATAATCTTCCACTCTGTCTAAGATCAATCTCCTCCTTTCACTGTTTTAAGTCATCCCTTTTTTGCCATCTCAAAACTAACTGCTCATGTTTTTAATTTACGCACTAATCAGTCTCTTGTGTCAAATACTGTAATATCTTACTGTATTATTCAAGCTGTCGTATGAAGTGTGTTTATTTTCCTAATCCTGGGTTACTGTACTATGTATATATGTGCGTATATGCAGTATATATGTATAAATATAAGTATGTGTGTATCTGTATATATATATTATACCTCTTTTTTTTTTTTCTTTTTTTTTTCTGCCTAACATCTGAGGTATGGGGGTGAGATGGGTGAGGGTGAGTGAGTTGTCTGTATTTTGTTTATTGTAATGTATTGTCTGTATTGTATTGTATTGTATTGTAATGTTTGTGTGTCTTAGTATTGTTTTGTCTTTATTGTATGTATGTATGTATGTACTGAATGTTGTTTTTTGTGTTGTATATTTCTGTATGTGTCTCTTGGACCCCCTCAAAAATGAGATGCTGCATCTCAAGGGACTATCCTTAAATAAATTCAAATTCAAACTAATTGGAGACGACATCACAAAATGAGCTACAGATGCACCACTTTCACCAGCTGGCAATTAGTCTGATTATTTGGTCAATTTATATTTTTGGTTACAGTTGGGAATTTATGAATGATTTGAAAATGTTTGTTTTTGCAATAGAATTTAACTATTATGGCAAAACTGCTAATCTGTGCTCTGGCTTTACAGCAAAATATATTGTGATAATATCTAGTGTTATACTGAAGGATGATTCTCAGAATCAAAACCAATGACAACAGCCCTAGTTCTTTACCAGAGGCATTAGTTAAGGTTAGCTACTTTATTAAGGAAGAAAAACAAATTAAAATGATATTGAAAAAAGAGCTTACTGACACATTTTGACATATTCCAGTATTCAAATATTCTCAGTTTCATTATTGCCTTGATGTCACACACCACAAAACACAGGAACAATTGCAGAACAGAAATGATTTATTTTGCGTTTTCACACACAAACAGTCACCACACAAATAACAAATGAACTAAAAGTCTGAGGAAAAGCTTTGTGCTGGAAACATCACACAGCAAAACAAGAGGTATTTGATCTGGCTCCATTTTGTTGGTTCTGGGATATGTGCATGCATGTCATTTTCACAGCTTATTATTGGACTGTCACTGGTGGCCTGCGTTGTGGGTGAGAATGACAGAGATGCAATTCCGACAACTTCAGGCAGCCGCCGTCCAGAAGTCCAAGCAGACCGCACCAAGCGCACTCCTTGATCGCCTGAGCAGATCCTGCGCTTTTTATCTAGCACCCCTGCTGTCACCCTCCAGCATCGCAGCTCAAGTTACACTGCGCATGTGCAATCCCGCCATGTTTGACCCCGTGTCTCAGCCTTCTCTTGAATAGCCTTGTTGCACCCACGGGTCTAAAGAGATTTACGTCTCCATAAATGTTCAAATCAAACATGTACTGTACTCACCTCCAAGGCTAATAAATGTTCAGAACGGTTGCTTAACTGTCTATGAACTTTACTTGACATAATAAATAGCAAGCTCTGCATAGTGTGGTGTGTTACAACTAAATCTAGTTATCTAAAGTATTGGAAAATAATAACCATATTCATATCCTGATTCATTGATTAGTTGCTTTTATTAATAACCACTTAACCACTATTTTATACTTTCATCAAAGGATGCCACACATAATTGCAGATCTACAAGCTTACAACTCACATGTTGCATTGTGATGTGGTTTGAGCATGTAGATCTGCTATTTTCACAATTTTTGATCATTTCTACCTATAATGACATGTTGTTAATTTATAATTTGTAATCACTTAAATAATGTTGTCTGTCTTTCACAGGGCTGAGGAGGGCTTTATATTTGTTCCAGTGTGTGCTTTGTGAGGGACCTACAGTTGTCTTCCTTGTTGCCAGTGTCCTGATGTGCTTTAGCCAGCATCCTCCTTGTAAGAGCAATACAATTACTTTCCTCTTTTCTTGGCTATCTATTATACATTTATTTTAGTCAAGACTTAACAACTTGCATGGATATTGTTCAGTAATCACTTAAATAATGTATACATCTTTTGTTGTCTGTCTTTCACAGGGCTCTCTATTTGTGTGATTGTGAGTGACCTACAGTACCTTGCTGCCAGCCTGCCAATGCCATGACAGTTTCACCGCCTATGAGTGAGTGATAAATAAACACTCTGAAACACTTGAATCTTAAATCCTTTCTCCAGTATCCTTCTTAAGACCAAGAGAGCAACATACTGTGTAGTCATGATTTATTTTATTCAAGGCTCCAGAATATAAAGGGATATTGTTCAGTATAGTAGTGTTATTAAGGGCTTGTGTGTTTATATGTACTTCAACGGGGGGCGAGTTGGCACAGTATCTGCACGCGGATTGTAGTGGTGGGCCAGTCTGGACCAAAAAGTCCAGGGCCAAATTTTTGTCCCAGTCCAGTCCTGATCAACATGCATATATTTTGAAATCAAAATATAATAGATATACCCTCACTTAGTTAAAGGTTAAACATGAATGTACCGACAGCCACATGCAAACCAAACGTGCATCAAAGTTTTACCAATTTTAAATTTGGACGAAGCAAACCATGTTTTCTCTTACCAGGGCAGTGTTACAACTATCATTACAGATGTTCAGTGCCAATAAACATAATTTAGCTGCCACTGCACAACAACATCATGAAAAGATGAAGGCTGACTACATCCAGCTCGCTAAAAGTTTACCAGCTAAAAGCGAGCTAGCTAAAAGTTTAGTGATACAATAGCTAAATTAGCTAAGGACAAGCTTAAATTTCAATTTGTCAGGTTAAAACTTGCACTGTGTGTTAATGGGTCCATGTCATTGGTTCGACAGCCCATTGGTTCGACATCCCATTAGTCCAACTGTCCGCGGTGCTGAACGGCTCGCGGCGGGCGTATGGTGCGCCGCGACCGGCTTGAGGCGGAGCAGGCTCACGGCTTATGTGTTTGTCTCTTTCTTTTTCATTTTAACCCACACCATGATCTTTTCCTGACCCTAACCAAGTGGTTTTTGTGCCTAAACCTAACCAGACCTTAACCACAGGGCATCATGATGATTTCGGAACGGACTTCGGAACAATGAGTTTAATATGATCGGAACAATGGGATGTCGAACCAATGGGCTGTCGAACCAATGGGCAGTTCCCGTGTTAATACAGTCATTGATTGTTGTGAATATAACAAGGCAAAGTAGCACTCACTAAGTAAATTGGCTCAAGGATAGTCCACGCAAAATCACGTTTTCCCTTCTCATGGCTTGAAGGCAGGGTGTAGCAAAAGGACAAGCCCAGGCAAGTCCACTCAGCTGTTCCCTAGAAACATAAGTTGCATTGACTAAATACCTTTTTCATTGTTACACGCAGGCAGACATTTTTGCTTGAAATTGATACATTTCTGAATAATGACAGCTTTCTGTATTTTGATTTTGGCCAACTTATCAAATAACTTAACAACTTAACAAAAAGTGTACATGCAAGAAAACAATTCAATTTCAGCTATACTCACTAACCTCGTGAATCATTTCTTAGAGTGTAGGAAGGAGCCACCTCCCTCAGGTGCAACCACTTTCCCCTAATGAGAGGCTATATGTTACCTTCAGCCTTTGTTTGTACTTTTGCACGGCAAATATTATGTGTGTGTCTTGATCACTTTGATTAACCTCGTAACTGCACACTATTTGTTATTATATGTTTGATTTATTGGTAATATGTTTGCTTTTTATCATTGCAGAGCTCAAACCACACACACCTATGGAAAGAAATCTGCCTTCAAAATAAATCAGCTATGACTTGACACCTGCTTGCTGCACGCCTTTCTTAGTTCATATCCATTAAGTCATCATCCAGTGTTTCTCCAAACAGTATCCTTGTGCATTTGTGTGTTGCAACAACTTCCTGTTTAATGGCAAAACGCACAAAATAGTCGCCATGGCTACATCAATTTACCAAAATTAAAAAATGTCTGTTCATCATTAAGGTCTTAAGATTCTATCACCCAAATCAGATGGCGATCTGATAAATTCTCTAGAACGAGTTAATTGAAGTATAAAACATGTCATTTTGTATACACATAGATGTCTTTAGGCTGGTCTCTTATCAAGCATGTGGAATTTGGGGCAGATTGGACAATGTGTGGTCAAGTCACAACAATTTCCTCTATTATGACAGAACACACAAAATGGTCGACAAGCCACGTCAGTGTCGTTCAGTAAAATCTCAATATTTCCATTGTTAAGGTCTTAAGATTGTAATGACCAAATCTGAAGTCAGTCTGATAAATTGTTTTGAAGTTTTTTAAACTTGTTTTGAGTTTGTTAAAGTACAGTGCCTGGGAATGGCAAAAAATTCATTCACTAAAATTGCACATGAAATTATAAATGCCTGACTTTGTATTATGACTAGGGTATAAAGTGTGTCTCAAATCGCATACTTCTGTACTAAACACTTAATATTTTGAGTGCACAAGTGAGCTATAGTAAGTGCATTCACACTGCATAGTACAGGAAAATGCAGTGTACTAGCGCACTCAAAATGGTCCAAAAGTTGAGTGTGGAATGTGGAACATTTCTCACCCTCAACGATCATCATCTTTGTGATGTAGCAAACTTCTCAACTTTTGGGTGGTAACAAGGAGCCTGTTAGTTATTCATGTTTTTTGCACAAAGTACCCATACTGTTGTTGAATAGAAGCTATCAGTAATGTTTGCTGGATCTGTAATAATTTGGTATTGCAAACAATAATGTGAGTGAGCTAAGCAAGCATTCCCTAGCTAGTTAACTTGCTCCTAGCTATGGCAGCACATTTTAATCAGCATTGACGTTGTGGTGTAATGTGGTGGTTTATGTCGACAGCGCATGATTTGAGACAACATTGTTGAAATTGGTGCACAATGTGTGGGACTCATAGTAATGTGGGCAATATAAGCGGATACCCCCCATTCTTAGTTTGTATTACGTGTGTACTATTTTCTCATTATTTTGTTGTCATTATTTTTATTTATTTGTAATCTGATATTTGTGCACAAGATCAGCTAATATTTACAGTGGGTTAAAATGTGTATACAATGAGTTAAGGGTCCTTTAAGTGAGGTGCAAGATAGCGCTAATTAATAAGTGGACTCCCCGGCCAGCCTGCATGTCGCAATGTGGTCGTGCTGATGTGCTGTGCCTGTGTTTACAGGTGAGCTAAAAGTATGGGAATATGTTGAATATGCAGTTGTGACACATGAGCATACAGAGTGTGTAATAATAAGAGACTGTAATGCAAATGTGTGTTGCTGTTCAGCGTTTTGCAAGTGGAGTAAAAGTCTGATGAAAACGTGCTTCACCTAAGAGGAGTAAATGGCGAATTACAATATCAAAAGCGTAACCTACTGAAATATGAGTTGTGTGAGTGTGCCAAATGTTGTCAGTGTGTTAGCTAAGTGTTTGAGCACAAGCGCATTTTGTTTAATGTCAGTTTGTCAGGAAACAGGACTGGTTAGTTTAATTAATTGATTAATAAGTGGAGGGCGGCACGGTGGTTAGCACTGTCGCCTCACAGCAAGAGGGTTGCCGGTTCGATCCCGGGTGTGGGAGCCCTTCTGTGCGGAGTTTGCATGTTCTCCCCGTGTCAGCGTGGGTTCTCTCCGGGCACTCCGGCTTCCTCCCACAGTCCAAAGACATGCAGATTGGGGACTAGGTTAATTGATAACTCTAAATTGTCCATAGGTGTGAATGTGAGCGTGAATGGTTGTCTGTCTCTATGTGTCAGCCCTGCGATAGTCTGGCGACCTGTCCAGGGTGTACCCTGCCTCTCGCCCGATGTCAGCTGGGATAGGCTCCAGCCCACCCGCGACCCTCAAGAGGATGAAGCGGTTAGAAGATGAATGAATGAATGAATGATTAATAAGTGGACCCCCCAGCCAGCCTGAATGTCGCGATGTGGTCGTGCTGATGTGCTTGTGTTTCTGTGTTTACACAAGTAAAGGATCTTAAACTCATGCACGTCTGAGAGTATTCCTTTGTGCTCAAGTGTGCAACACATGCAAGAAGTACGTAGTGTGTATAGTGTACTACATTGAATTGTACTAATGGAAGTATGCAATTTGAGACACACTCAGAGTGCCCCAGGAATTAATCCTAAAACTGGGAAATGAGTTAGCATTTTAGCACTCTCAGTACCCTTGTCTTTAAGTCAGGGTTTTTTTTAATGCCTACTTCCAGCAGACACAGAACCTGAAAACCAGACAAATTAGTGTGTCAAACACATGGCTTGCAACTAACTTCCCAGGGACAAGGAGAGCCAAGTCGAGTTAGTACCAGACTTCTAAGTCTGCAAGGATACTGAGCACCCGGCCTCTTCGAATCTAAATTGTTCAGGATGTTTATCTTATGGCTGTTTCCAGTCTTAAACCTTGTAGTGAAACCTGAGCTTAAAAGATAGTATGGCTTCACAATGCTTTTAACTACGGTGGCCAGGAAATTTAAAACATTACAAAATGTGAAACACTTTTACAAAGTTTGAAACAAATTTACATTTTGGAAAACATTTTTACATATCATAAAACAAAATTACATTACCAAAACACTTTTACCAGTCCCGAAACAAATTTACATATCAGAAAACAAATTAAAAAGATGCAAAACACTTTTACAAGCGCTGAGACAAATTTACAAATAACACAAACCGGAAATGGAATGTACCAAATTCGGGGCTGACACAAAAGTGATTAAGTGAGCGGTCAATTCGTGTTGTTGTTGTCAGTGGAGTTTCTGGTAAGCCAAGGGATCATGTAATGAATTTGCTCCGGGAGCTTAATCCTCAAGGGTGCGAGAGGAGAGCACACAGAGGGTTTATAAGAAGAACCTACCACTCAATGGGGCCGAACTGTATGTGGCACGCTGACCATTATGATAAACTCAAGCCATTCGGTTTGGCCCTTTCAGGATGCATTGATGGATTTTCGCGTAAAGTACTGTGACTTGAATGTGGACCAAGAAATAATAACCCATCAGTGATCGCTCACTATTTCCTGTCATGTGTGCGAAATCTCAGTGTTATCCCCATGAGACTGAGGACTGATTGCAGCACGGAGAATGGGACCATGGCTGCGAGTCAGTGTACGCTACGTCACCACCACAATGACTACTACTCTGGAGTGTCCAGCCACATGTACGTCTCATCCACAAACAACCAGCGTATTGAGTCCTGGTGGTCCATATTCAGAAAGGGAAGGTAAGTGGCCTTCATAATGTAATTCAGTTATAAGTAACCTTTGACTTCATTCTTCAAACGTGTGTGTATATGCTTAAAATTCTAACTGATCTTTTTATTTTTTATGTTTTATTTTTTTTAATATATTTTCTATAGGTGTCAGTTCTGGAGGGAGTTATTTGCAGACCTTAGGATAGGATAGGATAGGATAGGATAGGATAGGATAGGATCGGATAGGATAGGACCGCAGGATACTTCAACAGGAGTCATGAGTCATTGGTGATAGATTAATATTTGTATCCGTTTTACTTTAAGCTTAAATTTAAATAAATGCAATTATGTCTTCTGTTTGATATAGGTTTGGCTCCAGAGATTGCAGATTTAAAACTGAACAGGCTGAATTGGATGCCTTTCCTGAGGCTCATCTGTCAATAGTTCTGGGTGGGGACCCAAACATGCAGGAGTGCTTGGACTTTGCCATGGAGCACAATCAATTACAGAAGCCAGAGAACTTGGAGTCTCCATCTGAACATTACATGAAACTAAAAGAAATTGCTCAGCTATGAATTGAAATCAAAAAGGGAGTTTTTTTTGTAGTGGTGGAACATTGCTGTCTGTCTGAACACAAAGTGTCTGAATGTGTCACCCACAGCTTCATTGTTTATAAGTGGGAAATAAATAAATTAATCCAAAATATAGCAAAGTAATGTATTTATTACATTTTAGTAGTATAGAAAACAAGACCTCTTGAAATACTTTTCTTCTTTTACTTTTTCTAATTTTATCTAAAACAGTGATTCACAAACAGGCCACAGTTCGAGAATCATGGATCTAAAACAAAATAGTCAAAATGCTACTGGTGAGAAAAAACATGCTCATTTACATTATAAGCACTCCTTTAACAACAGCAACTGCACCTTTAAGCGCACCTTTAACAACAGAGAACAAACAACTTTTTCAGAGTCTGAGCTCTAGGGGTCATCCAGTCATATGGCTTAGAAACAGCCAAATCCTGGACTATTTTGAATTCCAAAGTCCATTTGTGCCTGAAACACACTGTATGAACCTAAGAGTGGTAATTTCAGTGAGTTTGAACATGTATTTGCCGTTGGGAATGGGGAGTCATTCAGGTACTCTATTTGTGGCAGTGGTTCCAAGCCAGATGGGGGAAGTGAAGTCAGCCCAGTTGCAAACATCAAAACATCCTACACAGACACAGCAGCCTGGCTTTCTGCAAAGAAAAATGTTCAGATACACCATGGTAATGTGGTTTCTCAACTAGTTACAAAAGAAACCTTACAAACTTTCACAGTCAAGGAGATAGTCTGCCCAGTAGGCCAAGGTTTGACTTTCTTGTAGTCTCCTGTTACTCCCTGAAGGACTGAGGTCAGGTTTGAAGAGTCTCTCAAGTTCAAAAGCAGTGAGTCGCTTTTCAGAGTGGCTCAGGACAGGGGCCAGCAAAGTAGGATGTTGCTGTAGTGCAGTCAAAAACTGAAGGGCTGAAAGACCATCTTTGAATCTACAGAATGAACACAAACACTGTTTCACTGCTGTGTAGTGCCACTTGCATTTAAATTATCTAAAGAAAACTATTAAATATTCTCTTCCCCATAATTACAATCCACCTAAACAAATGTACATGTGTGGAAAAAATGGTTGTGTGTTGAACATTACTGATTTAAAGAACCCAATTTCCTGCTTTGCACATGACATGGTAATTATCACAAACTGCAAGAATTACACACAGGAACAGACAGGAATGACAGAGGGCAGGGTGGCATGGGCACTTATAGATCGGCACAAGACAGGGAATGGAGAGACAGACATCACGTATCAGTTGTAATACACTAAGGCACAGATTTTGTCACAGTGACGAATTGATAACAGATATACATGCTTGCATAAACCAAAGACGGGGACCATGAGGCATTTCAAACTAAAACTTCTTACCTAAATACATAAAAAAGAAGAAAATTACATCATTACAAATATGTCTACATTACAAATATATCTTAACCTGTCAATTACAGATGAGTTGCGGTTAATAATATACCATCTGAGGTAGTCTGCCACGATTTCTTTCTTTTCTTCCACAGCAGCCACATGTCTCAGACAACCTGCTGTCTGTGCTGTGTCTCATGATACATTCTTGCAGAGCATCCAATGAAGCAGCATTGTCAGTCTGAAAGATATAAAAAGGGGCATAAACACCCCAGTCATTAACTGCATATACTGTATATCCTTGCCTATTTTTTATTCAGTGACATACATAGCAAGGTGTAATCTTACTCTATCACAAACTAATACATGAAGCCAATTTTGTGTATGTGATACAGGAAGTAAAAATTGTCTCAAAACACTGCAGGAACTATGTGAAAATCTGCCCTACCACACTGTAGCCTTATGCCATTCTCACCTCTTGCAAAGCTTCCCCTGTTTCTTCATCAGTTATTAAATTAACTGTTGACTTGAATGAAGGCTGACCCGCAAGATAATGTACAAGATCTTCTGACAGAAAATGGTGTCGTGGACCTCCATGTACAACTGACACTGGAATCGTCTTTCCTGCCAGGTGGTATTCATCCTCCCTAACAGCTGTGAATTAATTCATATTGCAAAATTAAAACAACAATGCATTATATACTATAAGATATTGAGGGAAAAAAACATATGTCATGTGATAAATATAGTTAATGATTGTTAACCAAGCATTAGTTTAGTACACATCTAACCCTATGCATACCATTTGCATTGTAGACCAAGAACCGATGTCCTTCTGGTCCATCAAAAATGGGCCGGTCTTTCAGTTGTTTCATGAGCAGAGTTAAAAACTCTTGTCTTGGACCACCTGTGTCAATTTCCTCTTCAAAAACACCAGCATCATCAGTAAATCTAACCAGCATATCACAGGTTTCAGAGTATGCTGTACGCTTGAAACCTCTGACTGCTCCATCCCAAACATTAGCCCTTGAGATGTTGAACCTGCTGACTCTTTTGTGATCAATAGGAAGCGACAGGTTTGCTACAGTGTCAGGTAGTGTAATGTTCATCTCTTCCCTGTAATGACAAAAAGTGACCTTATTAGTGGATATTCCAGACAGTGCACAATTTGCTACTTTTACAAAAATGACTTAAATACCAGAAATATTGCACAGTGAAAAAACTGGAATGCCACAGTCAAAAGCTGTCATTTTACACTGCTGTGTCTTCGAAATTCTTCACATTGATTGCAACCAGTTCCTCAACACCTGGGGTCCGTTTCACAAAGCAGGTTTAGTGAAAACTCTGAGTCTGTTAACCCTGAAATGAGGGAAACTCTGGGTTTTCCGTTTCAGAAAGGGAGGTAACTTAAACCAGAGAAAGTGGAGTAACTCCAGCCCGTTTCAGAAAGAGAGGTAACTGAAGCTCGGTGTCAGTTACTATGGCAACTGAGGTAACACTTTACAATAAGGTACACAAAATTAGAGTAGTTACAGAGGAACTAATGAGGAACTAATGAGTAGTTACTGAGGAACAAAAGGTACACAAAATTAGAGTAGTTACTGAGGAACGAATGAGGAACTAATGAGGAACTAACTATTAGTTAATGGTCAGTTCCTCAGTAACTCATGATCAAATTTCAGAGGAGTAGTTACTGAGGAACTAATGAGGAACTA